>NC_092209.1:54243752-54275630 GCF_043381705.1 Parasteatoda tepidariorum | reverse complement strand
CATCTAAGACAGGAAGGGGGAATCTATCCTTAATTGTCTTTTTGTTTAACTTACGATAATCCACGCAAAGACGCATAGTACCATTTTTCTTCTTACACAAAACAATAGGGGAAGCAAAATCTGAATTACTAGGTTTAATAATACCTTTTGATAACCATTCCTTTATTTGGGAATCAACTATTTGTTTTTCAACATATGGTAATCGACGAGGTTTACAGTAAATTGGTGTATCGTCTGTTAAAATTATATTCATTTCTAAATTACTTGTTTTCACTTTGTGAGGCTTATAGTTTTGGATAAGATTAAATACACCCTGTTTAACATGCTCATTTTTGATATGATTTAAGTGCATAGTATTTATATCATTTATATTCAATTGAAAACAATTAAAAATATCATCATGAAATTCAAATAAAAAGTTTTTATCATCATGCAAAGTGTCACATAATAAAGAATTATCAAAAGACAAGGAATCATTTAAACACAGATCGTTTTTCTTGTTCAAAAGTAAACATTTAGATTGAGAATTTTCCTTTTGCAATAAATCTCCTGCATAAGCATTTTGATCATTTATTTTTTTATTCGAAGTGTTCGAAGTTGTTTTGAATTTAACATCTGGCGAATCTGAAATTTGACACTCGAAAAGAAGAGCTTTTACTTGAGGAATTATGACGCAATTCATATAAAGTTTATCGGTTACTGCGAACGGGATGCATAATTCACGTTTAATGATGTTTTGACTTGGGAGTGAAATCGTAAGAGAATAAGTTTTCGCTTTAATTATCTCTCCAAAACAACTTTTTAATTCAATTGAACTTTCTGGGATACGATCTTTCAAATTTACATATTTACTATTTATAACACAAATGCGTGAACCCGAATCTACTAAACAATCAATTTTTCGTTCATTAACGTTTAATTCAATAAATTCCAAATTATTTACACATTGTTCGTTGATAGAGTTTTTACTTTCGATTTGATTAATCTGATTTGCATTAATTTGTGAAGGATTAGTTTGGTTTTGAGTTTCTTTAAACTTCATATTGCAATTTTTCGCGAAATGTGAATTCGCACCGCAAATGTAGCAGTTTCTAGTGTCTGGCAATTTATCTGTTCGTTTAAAAGTGTTTGCCCTATATTTTTCTTGATGAGTGTTTTTAGGAGAATGAAAAGTGCTCCTATATCGATGTTGATTTTCTGTATGGTAGAATGTTGACTGCTGTTCATTTTGCGATTTTCTTTTTGCCGTAAAGTAAATATCGCATTCTTGTGCTAATTCGAGAGGCTTGAACCAACCATTAGCCTGTCTTACGCCAATATGGGCGGATGTGTCTCTGTCTAGTGTTTCATATATTTTATCCGAAATGATTAAATCACATAATGTTTTAAAGTCATTTACTTCTCTCAGACGTAAATAATACTCAAAAGTTGAACGAATTCGTGTTGCGAATTGAATGTGTGATTCATCAAAATTTTTTCTTTGGTGACGAAAATTAAATAGACACTGTTGAGGGGTTATTTGGTTTTCTCTTAAGATTAATGATTTAAGTTTTTGGTAATTTTTTAATTCCTCTTCCACGTATAAAAGCGCTTTGTTTGCTTTTTCTTGCAAAATTGCTATGAGAATTTCGGATTTAAGTTCATCTTTTACTTTTTTGGTTTTGAATGCTCGCTCCAAAGAATTAAAGAATAAGCTAAGATTTTCAGGATTTCTCGGAACAGTTACTGTTAAGGTTCGTATGCTTTTAATAAGTGATTCTAAATCTTGATGCGGATTCGTTAAATCAGAACTGCTTTTTACACTCATGTTTTGCTCATTTTGACTAAGTGATTCAAGTTGAATTTCTTTTTCTATTCTAGCTAATTTTACTTTTTCTAGTTCTAAATTAAGTTGTTGCATTATTAATTCTTCGTCAGCTATTAATTTCTTTGCGTTTATAATTTCGTCTAATAGTTCCTTTACTGTGTTCGGGTCTTTTTTATATTCGTCTGAATTTTCAATTATAGTTTTTAGTTCGGTTACTGTAGCGTTAGAAGGAGTGGGGATATTTAGTTCTTGGGTTAATGTTATTAGATCTGTTTTTGTTGATTTGTACATTTTGAAGTTCACAAAAAGAAGAAAAAAAATAAAGAGTCACCTACTTCAAAGGTTTCTTTGCAGATAAAATTTTTGGTATCCGGTAGCACTGGTGCAACTATCAATTCAGGCATGAACTCTGTATTAGTTGAAGATATGCGGTAGTTTCAAGCAACTTCGATGGTGATTTTAGTACTTTCCAGCAACTTCGATGACGATTCTAGTTGTTTCCAGCAACTTCGATGGCGATTCTAGTAGTTTCCGGCAATTTCCACAGCAAATTTAGTTGTTTCCAGGAACTTCACAGCGTTTCTAGCAGTTGTAGTTTCTCATTCAAGTCAACCCTGCCCGGCACTTGAAAATGGATTCGTTGTCACAGTTTTTGGTCCACAGTTTTTTTTTACGCAATGCTCAGCGTTTTTTTTTTTTTTTTGTAAGGAAGTAATTTTTAGTGATTATCGTCCTACGCGACGTAATCGACGTTGTAGAATGGATTAATTTTGGCCCTGCTCGGCTCAAATAGTTTGTAATAGCTCAACCTTGACTCGTTGGCTATAATCGTTGAAAAATGAAAAGTTATTGCCCAAATCGCAATTCACATTCCCGTGGACGAGCCCCCATTTGTAGGATAAAGGGGGTGAAGCGAGGGTTTCTCAAAAATAAAGAAGACGTGTTAAACTTAATAAAAATATATTATAACAAAATAATCTGATAAGCTACAATTTCCACTGGCATCCTCCTCGAGCCAGTCATTCCAACTCCATGGTGTAACTGTAAAGGAAGAGTAAATGTAGAGGTAAGTGTCCTTGATGTCACGTGATAGAGATGGTCGCTTCGTGGATCGGATCTGTATTCCACATAAATATAAACACTTTCATCTAGTACAGAAAATGAATAAGGCAGTTATGAAGAGAATTAAATTTTAGTTTGTTTTGGACGATTAAACTTTTTTTTAAAAAAAATGCTATTCTATATTTATTTAATTAAGAAAATGGTTTTCATTGGTGGTGTGGAATAGAAATCCAATGTTCGATTTTTTTTCCCCATTTCTTTTTTGTCATCTGATATATATGCAAAAATATTCAAGGCAGTCGCATACACTTAGAATAAAAAATCCCTGACTTTTTACAAACTATTTTTATAAAACTTATTTAATTTTTAAAACTAATGGCATCATTTTTCAGTTAAGTCCTATTCATAAATATAAAACTTTTTTACTTCCTATTGAAGTTAAAAATTATTTTTAAAAAAATACATAACTAGAATATATAACATAAAAAGATTTAGATAGACAGCAAACTCGTAGCAATAATAGTACATAGATCTTAACATAATTATGGAAAGAAAGAGAAAAAAGATTGCAAAAAGATGGTTCTTTCCAGGACTACTACACTACATAAAACATTGAAAGAAACTACTAATTTCTTTAGAAATTAATTAATCTCCCCCCAATTGTTATACTTTATTTTTGTTTTATAATTGAAACTTATAAATTGGAAACTAATACCATTCATTAAATTGATTGCAGTTAGTTATAAACTGCATAAATTTTTTTTTTTCATATTTGATATTTATTAAGAAAAGTTTCTTCTTACTTGGATTGAAAGAAGCATTTTTTCTTTTTTCCACAGTGGAAAAACACTTGCTATCTCTGCTTGAAGTAACCTGCATTTCTTGTTGTATCAGACAGAAGACTTTTATGTAAATAATTATACACATTTATTCTCTTACTAACTCTATTGATAGTAGATTGTCCTGAAAATGGAAAGTTTGTATTCAAAAGTAACAATATATGATTTAATTTATTTATAAAATCAATCAGGCTAGTTAAAGAAACAAGTCGTAAACAATCACAACTCTGTTTTCACTCAATGTAACCTCTCAATGTCACATAAAGATATATAAAATAGAGATAAAAGAAAAGTCAGTTGAAATTTAGATATTCTTCCAAGCAGATAACATAAAATATTTTATTAAGCATATAACAGAGTAATTTTGGCAGACATAAAATACTTTTTCTTTTTACAAAATACAATACATGTTTACAATATACATTTTTTTTAAACAAAAATTTCAAACACACAAAAACTTAGTATGTTTGACACATCTCACAACAAATGGATTTTTACACTTTTAATGAGCTTTTGACAAACAGTGTTGTGATCTACCCAAACATTCTTTTTCTCATTCATATAAAGCACTTATTAATCAAAAATTAATGGGTATTGACTAAAGCTAAGCAAATAAACTAATACTTAGAATATCAGTAACTAGATAATCCAATTAACAATTAAAGTTGTTGTCAAATTTCAGACTTTTAAGACATTAGTTTTAAGTTAACTGTGCAATGCCCATTTTAACATAGAACAGAAACAGGATTTCAAACGTACTTTTAAAATGATTTTTTTAAAACTTTTTATTGCACTAAAAGTTTACCACAATATTTAAGAGGTAAAGAAATAATTAAGTAATATGTTGATTTTTAAAAATTTGCCTAACCTTAAAAGTAATGCTATAGTGATTAGGAAGTATGAATTATTTATGCATATATGAATTATTTATGTGCTATAGTAGTCCACATAATTCAAAATTAATATGTTAAATCAAAAATAAAATGTTAAAGCTAAAATTTTCCTATCCCTCTGCAATGTTGGAGAATAATTATAATAAAAGAATAAATTGGTTGGTATGAATGCAATGCAGAGGTGCCAAATTTTGTAAACTTGTTATCCATAATCAGAAGTACAATCATACATAAAATGTCAATTTTTTACAACTTAATTGTATATACCTAATATAAATATAATATTATGTATGAATAACAAATAAAATAATAAACTATTCAACAAAAAAAGTAACACTTATGTGTTGCTTTCTTTTTAGAATACACTGCAAAAACAAAATTTCATAACTCTTAGTAGTTAAAGGGGGGGGGGATAAAAAAAATTTAAGTAAATTATTATGAAATTCTCAAAAACCGTAATTGTTATTAATAAGGCCCGGATTTTGATGACATTTGCATTTTTGAACATTTTTTGTCTTTTAGATTTTTTTAGATTTATAGGGCATTTTTCTTTAAATTTTGGGGCGTATTTTGCATGTTAATGCATTTTTTAAAGTTTTTTGTTAATTTTTTCCAATTTTTACTATTTTTTATCAATTTTCATTATTACACTGGCTTCCAAACAATGAAGAAAATCTATGGAATATTAACAGGTGAAGCAAAATCTTTTCAAATTGAAGAAGAATTGTAAGTAAGTGAGACCGTCTTTTTAAAGTACGAACCTATAGCATCAGTAGACGTTGAAAGAAGCTTCTGCAGGAATGAAAATTTACTTTCAGACAAGAGACGCTCGCTTACATTTCAAATTATCAAAAAACATTTAATAATCCAATGTAATTCTGATATTTAGTAATTTTATGAGTTGGAGGTTGTTATATCCATTAAAGTTTCTATACAAAATAAAAATACATTTTGGTGTCAATATATTTTCCTTTTTTTGTTATTTTAGGATATAAAACATATTTTTCAAACTTTAATGAACGTAGAACAAGTATTGCATTGCTTTATATTTTTTAAATAACTCATAATAATTTTAAAGACCGAAATATTTTTTTAATTCAATATTTTTGCTTTATTTAAGGCATTTTTTGAGCAATTTTTGCATTTTTAAGGGCATTTTTTGCACTTTTTAAGGGCATTAGTTGAGATTTTTTAGGTCATCAAAATCCGGGCTCTAGTTATTAATCAACCATAATCTTGACTGTGCAATTATTATAATTACAGATAATTCCTAATAGTTGGCATCGCTGATAATTTAAGTTTTCTCCGTACATTTTTATTTTATTATTTGGACATAAATTGAAGACATTTTAATAATCAAGGAGTTGTCTATAAATCTCTAAAAACAATACAAAACAGATAAAATCTTTCTCACATATTAACAAACAAACAAAAATGTGACATTTTAATATCATTAATTGTTTGTTAATTTCAAAGGAGTTAAAAAAAAATTTTTCATTTGCAAATAATTATTTCTTAAAGGTTAACCAAGGACGGAAATGCAGTTTATTATAATACTATGAAACTAGCATAATAAGTTTTGTAACTGTTTTCAGAGTAATTTCATTAAACTTTGTAGAAATGCCCATATCTTAACACCAAAATTCTAAAATGTAAAGGTTCTATTTCAAGGTGTTAAAAAATAACAATGTCTGACAAGTGTTTCTTTAAAATAAATTACTTTTAGAAAAATGACTTATTTTTAAAACATGTTTAATTCAATTTAAGAATTCATTTAAAAATTGAAGCTGCAAGTAATTTATGCACAGTAAAAAGTAACAAAAAACTAGTCTTTCTGGTCAGAAAGTTTTATCCCCAAAAAATCACTCTAGTCAATAATATTATTTACAATTTGCAAAGATTATATACAATTTGCTGTAGCATTTTAAATTATAAGAAAATTTGATAATTTTTCTTGTTTTACTAGGAGTATTTAAATAATTTATTAATTGTTAAAAAAAAAATTTATTGCAGTCTTTTTCTCGCATGGCCCTTTGTCAAAAAAGATTGTACAGTGCAGAAAAAATGGACTATCCTGAATAACTTTTGAACTAATTATTGCATCTTCACGTTCTAGGACTCAATCTTAATGGTTCAAGGGGATGACCTCAAATATGGTAATTAATTGGTATAGATGATATTTTAAGTTACGAAATCAGACACAAAAACATACTTTCTCAGAACAAACAGATCTTTTTTTCGGACTCCTAAAATAGCTGTAATTTTCTGCATTTTTTTTCTTAAAAAGTCGTACTTTTAGAAATGGAATCCTTAATAACGATTCGACCGATTTCACTCAAATATTGGATTAAGCCATGTAAAATTATTAATTGAAATTATAGTTTAAAACATATATTTTCGACTGAATTTGACAGAATATATCTTATATATATCTTAGTTAAACTAATCATTAAGGATGAGATTTTGTTGGCTGTTGCACTTTTTCGAAATTTTTTTTTCCTTTTGTGACCCTTTTTTTTTTTTTTTAATACTTTTAAGGTATTTTTTCAATTTTGGGGCTCAAACCAATTTATGAGCAGTTTTTGCATTTTAGAACATTTTTTAATGTTTTGGAGTGAAAGTACATAACAATCATTGGGGCAGTGGTCCCGGACTCCAAAATACTTTCTAGTTACAGTTATTGAATTATCAGATTTCCAGGAACTGAAGGGGGCCAAACTTTGCGGGTTTGAGAGAGGTTTCTGCTGTTCTGCTATTATTAGGATACTTTCTTTAAAATTATGTTCAGGACATCAATACATTTTCTTTTTCTTTTTTCATTGCAATATTTTTTGACATAAAGAAAATTTTAAGAGGAAAACATTGTCATTGTTTTAGTTTAATATTTTTAATTAAATAATAGGGCATTTATATGATTTTTTTAGACAATCAAAATCTAGGCTGTCAGTAATCTGTCAGTAATTTTTTGGGTAGGCATTCAATAATTATTTGCATAGTTTTTAAAATCTTGATATTTTAATAAGTCATTATGAATGTGCGGAAAAACACAAAACCCTATTCAGCAATCTCTCTTTTTTTAAATGTTCAATTTGCAACGATTAAATTGCAAATTCACATAGTTTTGAAAAATCATTCTAATAGAATACATGAATTTTGAATAACACATATAAGCAATCATTATTTGATTTGCCTAATTTCATCTTAAATTTGCATGTTTTTTTACATAATTATAGCACATGAATTCTGAATAATGCATTTAAGTAATTTCTTTTTTTACAAAGCACAATATTTGTGAAAATTTCACTGTTAATTCACATTACCTTATCAATCCTTTTTCCCAATAGTTTTAGACTTTTTTAAATCTCAATGTTTTTAATAGTTGAGTATTAGTACAAGGATTACATAAAGCAGACACACATTAGATTAAAAGGATTGTATAATAAATTCAGGAGTTTTGTTGATAGCTTTTTATGCCATGGATTTCCAGATCTTCAAAGTCTATTATTTTTATTGTGATGTTATTAAGAAACACAAATTCCGACATCTTTCCTTAAATTTACAATTGATATAACTAAAAAAAAAAATTAGCTTATAGGGAAAAAAATTCTTGATTTTGGTGGTTTCTGGAATTTAGAAGTCCGGATTTCTGAAGTTATAATTGGGGATTGATAGTTTTTTGTCAACAAACATTTTAATACAAAAATTAGCTATGAATATTGGTTAATAATGATATCAAAACAGAAATGAATAACGATGGCTAATAGGTGTTATTTTGAATTGCGAAATCAAAGCTTATTTCCATTAAAATTAATCTATATAATACTCCAATGAAACTTGTATTACTTTATAGGAGCGAATGCTGGCCTTGAATAAAACTTACGAAAATAAACTACGAAGTTTTGAAAGAAAAATACTCAGAGCCATCCTTGGAGCTGTTAAAGTAAATGATTTTGATATAATGATATGATGGTTGGATAAAGTAAATGATATACAGCACAATTATGAATTATCCAAAAAGTATAAGCAACTAAACTTAATTTCAGTTATGAAATTCTATAAAATAAGATGGCTGGGTGACATCTATAGAGAAGATGATGGTGAACCATTTAAAAAGCTCACTTTGGGGAAAGTTTACTGGCAACCACAAAAGGGAAAAACCAAAACACCAGATAGATTGATTTTGTTGTAAAAGATCTAAAAACCATGGGAATTTATGGAGGGAGAAACATATTGTCTGATTGAGCCAGATGAAAATGACTAGTTGGGACGGTGCAGTAATGCTGGTGGAAGAAGACTATATGCATATTCCTGGAAAAAATATTTATGAATATATAAAGCTAATCCAAAAAAGTAGAGAACAATTTTTTAAGATGAATTCGACCATGTCTTTTTAAAGATTGTTTTCGAGTAAACCTCTGATTGCAAGTACTGCAAGAGTAAGGTTTTTCTCCAGAATGAGATTGAATATGGGCATTTAGTTGAGTTTTTCTTTTAAAGCTTTTCGCACAAATGTCACATGAATAAGGCTTATTATTTGTATGCATCACTGCGTGACTTCTTAGAGCACTTTTATATGGAAAGGTTTTCTCACACCACATGCAAGAAACTCTTTGTTTGATTTTTGCAGGCCTGTTTGTATGATAGATTTTGAAATGTTTTTTTATACTATGCTTCCATTTAAAAGTTTTATCACATGAACTGCAAGAATAGGGCTTCTCATCAGAATGGACTGCCTTATGGGCATTCAATTTGTATTTTTCATTAAAACTTTTATTACACGAATTACAAGAATAACGAATTTTTATATCAGCCTTAATGCACTTGTGTTTGTTGAAACAATCTTCAAATACAAATCTTTTTTTACATGCATCACAAAAGAATGATTTTTGTTCCTTATGCTTTATTACTATATGTCTATGTAAGCTATATCTATAGTTATAAATCTTATAACATAACTTACACGGATACAAAGCATTCCGTTTACTGTGAGACTGAATTACGTGCCTGCTTAAAGATTTCCTATTCATTATGGTTCTTTTACACAAAGTACAAATATAATTGTCCTCTTTAGTATGAATAAACTTAAATTCCTTTACTGTAGACTCTTTTAACAGATTGTTTAGCGAGCCCTTGTGCTGCATTGTATAAATGGGTGTTGTGGTACTATTTGTTATTTTCTGATGTGGCAAACTTGATAGTTCATTTGAAGTGGCAGTCTGCACTTCAGAAACAGAAAATCCAGCACTAGCAGGCACTTCCAAGTAACCACATGTAATTGGTTGATCGTCTAAAGTGCTGGTAGTCCGCACAGTGAAAACTGATGGTGTAGTACTAGTTAATATGTTTTTATGTCCTGATAAAGCTGATATCTTATTTAAAGTGGTGGTCTGCACAGTGGAAACTGATGATGGTGTGCTAGCTGGTGTTTCTGAAGTTCCAGAATTTGTTTGGGCATCTGATGGGTTGCTGATTTGCACAGTGGAATTAGATAAACTAGTATTAGTTAGCATTTCATTATGTTCTGGCAAAATTAATTGTTCATTTAAACAAGTGGTTTGCACTGTTGAATTTGATGGTGTTGTACAAGCTGTCGTCTTAAGATGTTCAGGTGAAATTAGTTGATTATCTGAAAGATTGGCGGTCTGCTCAGTTGAAACTGATTCTGTAGCACTAGGTGGCATTTCCAAATGTGAAGATTCTACCTTATTTCTGTGAACAGCTACATGTGAACTCAAATAATCTTGATGTAAAATAGTTTCATTACACAAAGAGCAAGTATAAGTTTTCTCCTTAGTGTAAAAAAATGTAAAATTTTTTACTACAGGTTTAATTGATTGATCCTTCAATGGGCTGGTGGTATGAATAGTGGAAACTGATGATGTAGGGCCAGCTTGCTTCTTTAGGTGAATTAAATTGGAAGATTTTACCTTACTTTTATGGACATCTACATGCTTGCTTAAAGACTCTCTATCTAAAATAGTTTCATTACATAAAGTGCAAATATAGGTTTTCTCTTTAGTTTCAATGAACTTAAAATCCCTAATTACAGGCTTAGTTGATTGACTATTCAATTGGTTAGATGTATGTTTTGCTGAATTTGATGATGTTAAAGTAGCAGGCTTCTTCACATCCAAAGACAAATCAGAAAATTCTTTTTTGATTTGATTTAGGTTTTCAGTTGTTATACTTTGATTACTACAATCATTAAAATAGCCAGCTGGTGTCTTCAAATGTTGTGTCAAGTTAGATAATTCTTTGCTGTTCCAAGGAGAATTATTAGCTGTTTTGTTTTGATCACCAGAGTTACTAGAATCAGGCATTTCTATAACACGGGTGGCAATTTCTAACTCACCACTGTTAACTATAGAATCTACAAGTGTTACGCTTTCCTCGAAGAGGGAACTAGTATCAAGTTTCTGATTGATATGGTTAGGCAGCTCTAGCTTGCCCTCATTGTCTAGAAAATATTCACTTTTTCCATTCTCATGACAGATATTACCAGAGTCAGGTATTTTTTTACTATTAGTGGTGGTTTTCTTCTCTTTAACAATATTTAAAGAATCCACAAATGTTACAGTTTTATTACAAAAATTACTAGAATCAGGACTTTTATGTATATCATCAACATGCGCCAGCTCTTCTAAACTATCCAAATCTTCGACAAATGTAACACTTTCACTGCAATTATTACTAGAATCAGGTTTTTTATTAACTAGCCGAGCAAGTGCCAGAATGTCACTGCTGCCAAAAGAATCTGCAAGTATCAGAGTGCTATCGCTAGAGTCAATTTTTTCTTTGATACATTTGGCAACGATTGGTCTCCTTTGCTTATGCGGAGTATCCCGTACACTTTTATCAAGTAATTTTTCTAAATAGTATTCTTCTTTATGATGTACACGTTTATGATGCATTAAGGATTGCTTGAATCTAAATGCTTTGTTGCATGCATTACAAGAAAAAGGTTTTTCTTCAGTATGAATTATTTGATGTGATAATAAATTTGCTTTAGTTTTAAATCTTTTGTCGCATTTACTACAAGTAAAAGGTTTTTCTCCAGTATGAACTCTTTGATGAGCTCTTAAACTTCCTTTGAATCGAAAACTTTTATAACATATACCACAGGAATAAGGTCTAACGTCTGTATGGACAACAGAATGATTCTTTAAACTGTTTCTGCAAGGAAACTTTTTGTGACAAATATTACAAGCATATGGTCTTTCTTTTTTATGGACACGTTTCCAATGAACAATCAAATGATTTTTTAGCTTATATTTCTTATCACACTCAGTGCAAGAATAAGGTTTTCCTTCGACATGAGTTTTTTTATGATGAGATAAACTTCCTTCATAACGAAAACTTTTTTGGCATAAATCACACGAATAAGGTTTTTCATCTGAATGAACGCCCATATGAACCTTTAGAGAGCTTCTACATTGAAAAGTTTTATCACATTTATCACAAGCATGTGGTCTTTCTTTTTTATGAGCAGTTTTCCAATGTCTATTCAAATGAAAAGCTAGTTTATACCTTTTATGACACATTGAGCAAGAAAAAGGTTTGTCATCAGAATGAACAACTCTATGTCGATTTAAAGCATTCTTAAAAGAAAAGGATTTATTGCACATATTGCACGGAAATCTTTTTTCTTTAGAATGAACAAACTGGTGAACACGCAAAGAAGATTTTAATGTGAAATTTTTATCACACAAATTACAAGAATAAGGTTTTACATCTGTATGAGTTATGCTGTGCGAATATAAATATTCCTTTCGTTTAAATCTCTTATTACATACACTACAAACAAAAGGTTTTTCCTTGTTATGGAGATCAACATGACTGTTTAATAATCCCTTATGTGGAATAACAGCATTACACAATGTACAAGTATATTTATTATCCTCAGTGCAAATAAACTCAAATTTTTCCGAAGATCCCATTGCATTAAATAATAGAATGTTAGTTTAAAAAAATGCTTTTTCAACAGGAAATACTAACGATAAAAGGAATTTATACATTCAAAACTATTTTATAACATATTGTAATTTGTGAATCTTGAATTGCAAATTACAATCACCTTAGCAGTTTGTTTTGTTTGCATTTTTTCCACTAAAACGCTTTCGACTGCTTCTTTCTGCTTAAAGAAAATACATATGTCTCAAGTTTTTATTTATCAAGCTAGCTGGTGAGCCTTTTTAAGTAATTTTATGGGAGGCAGAAGGATGTGAACAGCACAACCTTAAAATTAGTATTTCCGTTTTCGTTGTTTTTTTTTACGGTTTCTCAAAATAAATTAGCTATTAGCAATGGATTGGCAAGGTATTAAGTAATTTAATTTGCTTTCGGAATAATTTAAAGTGTAATATTTGTATACTTTTGATTTTTTGGATGCTTGGCTTTCCATTCTACAATCTAAAATTTATCCTAGAAACGCATCAATAGTTTTGTTATATTTTCTGTTATTTCTTAGTGCGTTTTAGTCAAGTGTTATTAATTAGATTGTAGAAATGATTTTGTGTATTAAGTTAAACATCAAACTATTCTGTTTTTAAAGTGATCATATGTTTGCTTTAATTTGATTTCTTAAAATCATCAAGAATGGCCTTAAGGTTGTAATTAGGGTGATTTTGAAAATCTTTCATGTTGTTTGAAAGTTTCATAGATCTCTATTTTATCTGTTATATTGGTTAAAAATTAATTGATTGAAAGTTAATATATTATAAAATCAATAATCGATCTATAGTCAAATGATATTGGTTATATAAACATTGATGCGTTCCACCCTTTTTAGTTTCCGTACACAATTCTATTACTCTAACTGAGAAAAAATATTTTATCACTAAATTAGAAGAACTAAATTTGACATATGAGAAAAAATTGGGATTATTTAATAAATATTTCCTTTTAAAAAAGCGAAATCTTAAAGATTTAAGAATATGATTTTTTTTTCCTTTTCTGTGTAAAGCTTAAATAAAACAATTTTAAATTTTTCTTTTTATTTAGATTCAATAAGTAATAATCAGTGATATTAATAACACCTCTGCGGTGCAGAGGACGCACTATCCAGAATAGATTATGATAGGAGTGCACAATCTGCTTTTGATATGTAGCCGCTGCCATCCTAAGTTTTAAAAATTTCGATATCTAATTAGACAAAATTATGATGCATAAATTTTGAATTTAAGGAATTGCTTTTGAAACTCTTTATTTGTGTACCGTTGTATTTTTTAATCCAGTGACTTTAATCCAAGTGACTTTTGGTTGTGTTTTTACATGGATTATGTTACATAGTTTTTTTTTTAAATATTAATTAAGTCTAAGATAAGACACATTGATGAATCTTACTGGAGATGCACCTAAGTCTATGTGTGTTACTGGTAAATAATTGAAATTGTTTTTAGAAGCATCTCAAAGATAAATAAATTATCTGTATGACTGAGAAATTTTAATCTCTCTTTATTGATTGTTAATTTTCTAAGTGAAGTATGTAAATGACAAGCACTTGCTAATTTGCCCTTGTAATGCTGCAGCATAACATGGAAAAATTTTATTTGTTCTCTAAGAATATTTCTGAGGCAGGTTAGCAATAATTTTTATAATTACATATTCATTTTAAAAATAATATTGGCTGTTTACATTCGTAAAATATTAATGGCTGTTTTCATACTGTTAAGCTTTTTTATCCTAAAAGTTGTTAAACATTTAAATTATTACTTGTTCTATCTAGAATGATCACTGAATTCTTAAATGGTTAGTACTTAAATCTTTTACGAATAGTCATTTGTAACATATGGTAAGTAACCTGATAACCAATAAATTTAAATCATAAATATAATTAGATATCCACAGTTAGAAATATTATTTTTGTGTGCCAACAAAATTTTGATTTTATGTGGTCTCTTTATTTAGCTCATATTTTTTATTCTCTTCTCTCACTTGAATATCATTGTAATAATCCTTCTATTTTAATCATCGCTCAAAATAAATTGTGGATTGTTGGTGCAAGGCCACTTAAATTTGTTGCAGATCACCAAAGAATAATTATATATGGTTCCCTGAACCAACAATTTATGTAAAAAGTGTATGTTGTATCAATTTTTTGATTTTCTGTTTAATGTTTTAGCCTGTCTGTATTTTTTATCACAAAATAGCATGTTTCATCACAATTTTGACATTATACACTCTCTGTATTGTCTTTTTTTTTCACTTAATTATTTTTTTTTAAAATTATGATAGACCAATAATAATTATATAAGACCAATAAAATTTGCATAGTATAGTACTATTTTTTAGTTGTTGGTCATTTGGATTAGTGATAATTTTTTTAAATTCCTACCCTAGGTTTCAGTTACCTATCCTCTATTTTATAGCCTAAATTATAAGTTATTTTTAATTTCATAGTTAATTAAGAAAAAATTACTAAAAGAAGACTGCTTGCTGTCAATCCAGAATTGATTTTAGTAGGTATATATAAAACTAAAAATAAACTTTTTTCTAAATACATTTGTTATAACAGAAATTTAAGGTCACCTTACAAATATTTAAACACTGTTAAATATTCTGAAATATTTCTTAAGCGGAAAAAACTGTTAGAAAAACTCTACATTAAAAATAATATAATATGAATAAATTAATACTCATGTGTATATGATATTACATAATACTCTGTGATTTAATATTCTTCTGTGAATATCGATTGCTCAGTTTTTTACCCATAAAGTCAGTGTCAAAACTAATTTTATTTTCTTATTTGTAGAAGCGAGGGACAAATTAAGGCAATGGCGAGATGATAACATAAGATGTTCAGAGGAAGTTATTGAATTATGGCAAGATGTACTAATCAATTACACCCATAAAGTTGGAGACGAAAGTAATGATATTTCTTTCTTTTTTAATGGAAATATTCAGCTACTCTGTAAATTTTTTTCTGTTATTTTTTTAAAACTATTTTTATTTTAAAAATGTATAATAATTTTAGAAAGCTATAACAAACAAGTTAAGTTATCAAAATCTATTTCAATTGAACATATGTAGATAGAGCAAGTTGCAATTATAGAAAGTTGCAACTTATTGCTGCAAAACTATTAGGAGTTGCAACTTATATTTATAGATATATTATTATTATATAGAGAGTTGGAGTCATTGTAGGAGTTACCCATAATAATACTCATAATGCATCATAATCATAGGAAAACGAAAAATTTAATATCGTGAAAATTTGTCTATTTCATTTACAATTTGAAACACTTTATTTAAATTATATACATTCATACACTTGTGTATAGATACCTGCATTGTATTAATATTATTTACACTCTTAATTGTTCTTTTAATTTATTTTTTTTAGTTTTGTTTTTAAATTACTATTTCTAAAATATGCTTCTAAATTTGTATGATTTTTCTGGAAATGCTTGGTATAAACTTTACTTATAGTTTTTACTGGTATTTCTTTGTATAGAAAATAAATTAGAAAAAAAGTTCTCAGTGCTATTTTTACTAAAATTAGTTTCAAAAATATATTATCAATCAACTGTGTAGCATAACAAAAACATCAAAATTAATGTGATATTTAATATAGTATTAAAAAAACTTGTTTCGTTATTCATATTTTTTAAGCTAAAATATGATTTTAAACTATGAATAATTTATTTATTTTTCAGAATGGTTAATTTTCGAACAGGTGTGCCTAGCTGCTTTGGATTGTCATCGGTTAGACATAGCTCAAGTTAGTGTTTCTTTAACATATTCTTATTCCAATTAAAAGTTTAAAATATTGTTTTTGAGGGGAGTTTACCTCGGTAGATGGCACAGGTTAGAATCTCATTTAAAGTAAAGGAATAATAACTGTTGTTCACTTGTTTGACGTTTATGTACGCTTTTGATAACTTGCTTGAAGTTTAAGTATGAGTAAAATAACATTAGGACACATAAGTTAATAGATATATATGTATAAGTTTATTTTTGATGTACAGTTTATCTTACACAATACATTAAAAAAATTTAAATAAATTCTTCAGTTAAGTTGTTTATAAGAATGGAAAAAGTGAAGGCGGTAGACACAAATAGGTTAAATTCTCAAGTATTATGTCTTAATTTTTTACAATAATACATTGTGCATAGCATTTTTAAACAGTTCTTAAAGGTGCATATTTTTGTTTTTTAAAAGTCCTTAAAGGTGCTTTTTTCATTGGGTATTTTTAAAAAGTGCTAAATTTTCCCTTTTTCAAAATTAAATTTTGCCTTTACTATGTTGATTTTTCACTTCGAATTATGCAAAAAGACACAGTTCACATTGTTCTATTCAACGTTTTCACAATTGATTCAGTCTCTAACTATTTCAGCGTACTGTCAGTCCGTAGCGTATGAAAGTGCCATTCGTTTTGCTTGATTCATAATTTTTGACAATTGTCAAAAACTTTCCAACCCTGCCTAATTAATGATATTTTCCTAAGGTGCTTAAAAGGTGCTTATTTTTTGTTAAATTATTTGGCTACGCACCCTGTAATACCTGTAATGATAAATTATCTAAATACAATTGCTCCCAAACTATTAAATAGCTGAGGTCATTATATTTTTTCTAATTATTGACTTTTGAAATAAATATATATATTTTAAAGATAAAAGTTGAATGGTTTTCAAATATAAATTTTTTAAATGAATATATGTTTGTTATATGATCTTGTGTTACAAAGCAAACTTATTTTTGATTTTCATGTTTTCTAATTTTGTTATTAAAGGATTGCTTACAAAGCTTGGATCAGCAATTTCCTGGTAGCCTTAGGGTTCGAAAGTTGCAAGCTATGGAATTTGAGGCTCTTGAAAGGTATCAATTTGTTATTTTCATGTAATATATGTTAATAAGTGCTGAGTTCTTCCTAGGACAAAAGAAGGATAGGGCGCTTCCTCGCAGAAAAGAGCACCTTGAGTTTTGGGGGGGCATACATTTAACACCACAAAAATGTATCAAATGTTTTGTTGTAATTGAATTTGATCCTCAACAATTTTTAAGTTATCCTCCCATACAGGGGTCTGTTTAGAAGTAATTTGGGTCCGTTAGCGGACTCTTCACAAAATAATTTATCTTTTAATCGGACCCTTCACAAATTTGTTTATCTTCATTATTGTTTTGTTAATCGAATAAACCCTTCCCAGGAAGAGGGGAGACAGATGTAAACAAACTAAATTTTCTCTATGGTGTAACGCTTCTTCCTTTATTCGTCCGAAATGAATATTCTGCGTTCAGCAGTATAGGTTAAATACCAAATATTTATATGTTGTATTGCTAATTTAGTAGCTGCAATTGCTGTTTATTTTCTAAAATTTAATTTTTTTATTTATAATTTTATAGTGTTGAGCATAATCTTGTATGTCTTAACAATTTAAAAACTCCTTGAAAAAGTTTTTTTGCAATAACGGACCCTATTTGCACAAATTCACAAAAGGGGACCCTGGTTGAAAGAATGTGACTTAAGGTTTATTTTATATTCACAAATTACGAGTAATTTTTTCACAATTTTACAAAAACGTTCCTTTCACAAAATCTCTGGACAGACCCCTGCTATATTATTGTATGTATATATTTCAAAAAGTAGCTCTCACACATTATCAAAACAAGGGAAAAATTCATTGTTAATAAAAAATAATTAAAGGTATTCTAAAAGACAATCTCTGAGCATAAATTTTTTTCATCAAGTAACTAAATGAATTTAAAAAAATTTTTGATCAATAAACCTAATCATTTTTTTATTATCAAACCTAATCATTTGAAAGCTTTTTCTATAATTTAAACTGAAAATTATGAAAAAATAAACAGTTAAAGGTGCTTTTTTTTAAAAGGTATTTATTTTATAAATAATTTTAGAATTTAAAATCACTTAGAAAATTTATCACTATGCCCCCTGAAAAAAGAGAAACTTATAAAAATTAAATCAGTTGAGAATAATAACAAAGTAAATATGTAGGCATATTTCGAAATATTCTTTGCAAAATTTTTGCAAGTTTCATAATGGAAAATTGATATGATTATTATTTAAATATTATCAAATACTTTTTTTGTTAACTGTAGAAACAGTATTGAACTTCTTAAAATGTCTCATATTTCTTTAGATATGATGATGCAATCAAACTGTATGACTCAATATTGCAACATGATGAAGCTAATTCTGTTATTTATAAGCGAAAAGTTGCTGTTCTGAAAGCCCAAAATAAAATTCCTGAAGCAATTAAAGAATTGTCTGACTACCTAAAAAAGTAAGAATTTTATCAGTCAGCTGTATTTCATAAATTTTTCTTCTGTATGTTGTCCAAAAAAAATTATTTTGATGTTTTATTAAAGAAAAATATTGAATTGCACCTTGAAATATTAGATAGCATTAAATCGGTGTGTTAAAGCAGCGGTTTCCAATTTTTTTCTACTCTGGAATCCTAAATGGTTGACCTTCCTTTGGCGACGGACACCAGGACTTAATGAATAAAATTTGTAGGCAATTGCTTGTTTTAAAAACATGTAATGATTTAAATTTTATTAATTATTTTTAAAAGAAATTCGTGAACGAATGAATAGTAAAATTTCTTAATCATATCATTTTATCAATATTAGTCTTAAAATTGGGTTATATGTTAGATAATTGTATTCTCAAGTTTCAAGCAGTATCTGATCTAGTTCTTAATTTGATTTTAGTTCATGCGTAAATGAAATATGGTTTCAATTAAAATGAAAAAGGAAGAAAATAAACATTGCTAATGGTTATCAGAGAAACATACTTCTTGATTGTTTTAATTTGGTTATTATTTGGTTTTATCCCATGTGAAATGCTATTGAGATTTTTTTTAAATGCATATATCCTTTTTATAATTCATTTATGATATTGTTATAAGAAAAAGCATCGTTTTGAATTTTCTTACTTCACAAGCCTTTCTATTAAATAATTTCTAAAAAAAATAATGAAAATATTTAATAAATAATAGATTATTAATTGAATATAAACTAAATTACATGTTTCAAAAACAACTGCTTAGAACATTCCTATCTTTTGACACATCTTCCGAGCCTTTGACAGAACCCTAGTGTTAATAATAATTTTACAATCAGGATTTATAACACCAGATGGCGCTGAGAGCAAACAGTTTATTATTTATTTTTTTTCCTACACTTCCTTTCTTCAGTTTACATCACTACTTACCACTGAACACGATGCTTGAATAAAATTATCCTAATCCATTAATTTTGAGTGATTATTATTGAATTTGAGTCATCTAGAGTTACACGGAACGCCGTTTGAAAATCACTATGTTCAAGTACTCATGCTGAAATCTTACTGCCTTGTTATTTAAAATAGAAATAAAACTTTGTTTATTTAAAGCCATTGGAGAATTGAATCATCTTTTGGATATGTTTCCTTACTATTAAAAAAGTGGTTTTTTAACAGTGCTGTTTCTATAACAATTTTTGCTATAAATCAATATAAATATGGTTGCAAGCAATTTAATTAAAAGAGAGGAAAAGTATTGTTTAGCCATACACAAAATCATAGCAGACTGTGGAGAGAAAAATAAATGTGACTCTGCTCAACACACGCATTCTTACGATATTAAAGACAAAATGCTTTTCCAGTAGTGAAGAATACATAAAATTAAATTGATGATTAATCAATAAAGTTGACTTGTGAATCAGTGAAGTTCGATGAATTTTAGAAAACCAAACTATTCTTTTGCTTTTGAACTCAATTCTATATATAAATGTATCTATATTACATATTACATTACATTACTATGTAAGTTTTGTATTTAGGTGAAATGCAATTCATTTTTAAGTTGGATTTTAGTGATAAGAATGGATTTCTTTACTTTAGATTCATGAGTGATCATGAAGCATGGATGGAGTTAGCTGATTTGTATTTATCTGAGCAGGATTACAGCAAAGCAGCTTTCTGTTTAGAAGAATTAATTCTGTATAATCCTCACAATCATTTATATCATCAACGATATGCAGAAGTAAGTATTCTAATTTTGAATGTGTAATACTGTTCACTTTAGTTACACAATTAATTTATTTTTTATGCTAGTAGACTTTTAAATAGCAATTCAATTATTTTACAATTAAATTTACCTTTTTATATTTTTTATATACCTATTCTTTAAGTATGGCATTAAAAAGAAGCAGACTTTGATAATGGGACATTAAGGAGAATCAGCTAACTTGAGTTAATGTTTCTTTGGAAGATCTACCCTTACAAAATAATTTTCTTTTATACTTTTAAAGACATTTTATTCTCTAAAATAAGTTTTTAGAGGTGGAGGTTGAAAACAGACTGTAAAAAAAAGAAATTAGATGGCAGAATTTATTGACTGCAACCATTAAATCTTTCATCAATTGAATAGCTGCAACAATTTTACTTTTCTGTGTATGTATATTAAATGAATTTATATTATATACATGATAGAGCTTAAGTTGTGTAAGAGGTAGACAATTGGGGTTTTTGGTGCTATAAGAGAGTTTTGGGTTCACAAAATGCTAGTGAGAGCAGGGTTGCCACAGGTTACTAAAATGCGACTATTTGCTACTATTTTCAACCTTAGGCGACTATGGTGACTTTTTTTGCCTGAAAAGGCTTAAAAAAAGCAACTATTTTCAGGAATAGGCGACTATTGAGAGACTTTTTTACTCTTAGCGAAGTTATTTTTATACTTATACTTATTTTTCGTAAACCTACTGTTGATTATTTTTAAACCAATAAATGTTCAGTTGTTTTTATTTATAAAAAAATTAAAATAAAGCTTACCTTTATTTAATTTGCTTTTATTTTTGAGAAACTGAAAACAAAGTTTTAAAAAATTTGGCTATTAGTTAAAAATCAAATTTTTAAAAAAAAATTAAATAAAGAGTTCAGTAATGTTTGGACGCTTTTAATAATTTTACATTAGTACTTAATTTTTTTTTTTTTAATTTTATTAAAATTCTTTCAATACTTGTTTGTTCTATAATTTGTTAGATAGTCACTGTCATTTTTAAAGAAATAAATCTTTAGTCAATTTTATTTTCAAAAACGAAAATAATAATAAATAAGTAAAAATATTTTTACATTTATTCAGTACAGAATTTGACCATAGTTAAAAAGTTGTGTTAATACTACTTAATATTATTTTAAATAATTAAATAAAAGAGGGTCTAATGATGTTTCAAAAGCATGGTTTTTTTTCCAACAAATAATTTTAAAAAAATATTTTTTTTTTCTAAAGTGAACATTTTTTTGGTTTGTTTTCTACTCTCGTTTTTTTTTCTTTTAATTTTAATGCACGTATGTAAAATATTTTGTTACTGTATTATTATTTTTAAACCAATATATCTTAAATCATTTTTAATTTAAGAAAAATGAAATAAATCTTGGGTTTGCTTTTACTTTGACTTCTTTATTATTTTAATTGAAAAAATTAAGGAATGATATTGATATTGTAGTAGAATACGTTTAGAATTAATATTTTCTTTTGTAATCGATTTATTCCTTTTTATTTATTTTTGATTGATTTCCCATAGGTAATTTCTGAACATATCCTAAATCGCGATGTCTAACTTACGATGTATCACGATTTAAAATTTCTGACATCAACCAGTCCTTATCATAGTATTTGACAATTAAGCTACAATTTTAATTATTTGGCTACTATTTTTGATAAATTTTTGCTCCTGTTTAGGCAACTATTTTCATGCTTGAGGCTACTAAAAACAACTATTTTTGTTCATTTTTTACTGTTGCAACCCTGTGAGAGCCAAAAAATGTAAAATAGAGGGCAATATATTTATGTTGTTTTTACTGCCCTAGAGAAGACTGATGTTGCATTTATGCTTAGTTCTTGTGCTTATTGCAACAGCTATGATATTAGCAGTCAAAAATGTATTAAGTGAAAAAACTGAACTTATCTGTTTTTTTGCAATGCACTTAACAATTTTCTTGGAAAATGAAATTTCTGAGATAAAATTAATCAAAAATAGTGCTAAATGTATCAAAAGAAAGTAAAATTTATCAACTGTTTCTTTACTCAAGTGTTTTTTACCAAGTTTTTTTTTTAATTTTTATTTATTTATTTTTTATTTTTAAATCCAGATGAGGCATTTAATAGCTGAAGCAGTTTAAATTTTATGCAGGGACAACCAGACCGAGTTATAAGTTTTTGAATGCAGAAATGATAATACAGTAGCCATAATTTGTATAAATTTCATCTTGGGTTAAATGTATGTTGTTTAGCGTAAATAAATTAGTTGATCCACTATCGTCATTTAAGAAAAAATTTACCAGGATCTTGACAGCTTTCTGATTTTGTATTCTTTAATTTAATAGTGTTGACTTTTGAACAAAACTTGTCATTGCATTCAAGTTTTTCTGTTGAGAACAAATGAAGATGTTTCAATTAACATTATTACCTTTAAATTATTATGGAGAGTCATTGAAGAGTATGCCTGTTTGCAAAAATTAATTTTGTTAACCATGTTTTTGCTATTGGCTGTAGATTGGGATTACATTATGGTTCTAAAAATGTTTTTAAAAAAATCAGAACTTTTGATATACTCTATTTTTTTACTTAATACCTAGATGTGGATCTAATCACTGGCGGAAATTTATTACAATAACAATTAACGATAAAAATGTAATTGAGTGTTAAACAATAATTTTTTTTAAAGAACTGATTATAAAACTGAACCATTATGTACATTGTATTGTGTATATTAAATGATTTCTATGTGATATATGGTGCATGTTTAAAAAGCAATAAAATAATTTTGTATATAATAATAAGGAAATGTAAATTTTAAGTAACAAGACATTGTGCACAAATATCACCAACAAAATAATTGATCATCAAATACCATTGGATAAGAAACTGTAATTCTGTTAAAGTTAAGAAAGAACTTTTGGAAAATGCTGTATTAAAAATCAATTTATCAGTACTGAAGATGGAATTAACTGAGATAACAAAATGGTGAAATTCATAAGAGTTAATTAAAAAGAATATAAACTAAAAAAAATTATTTAAAATTGTGAACAGTATGTTAACCCTCAACACATAATGTTACACCCTCCTGTTATTTTTAGTGTTCATGATAGTTTTGAAGCAAAAAATGTATCCTTTACTTTACGATTCAAAATGCATACATATTAGGCAAATTGTTTCGCTGTGTTTTTGGCTTATTAAATATTAAATTCTGTCATTCAATCATGCTAGTGTTATCAATTTATTTGTACTAAAATAAATATTAAATTATTGTTACAAATTATTTTCTTTTACCATTTTAGATCCAGTTTACTATTGGTGGTTTTGAAAATATGGAAATAGCTAGAGCTTACTTTGCACAATCGATCAAATTGAATTCTCAAAATATGAGGTCATTGTATGGTTTGTTTTTGGTAAGTAGATTTAACATACTATGTATTTATTTTAATTTTGTTTGGATTTTTGTTCAGTTTGCACTTGTATTATTTAAGGCAGGCTTCTTTTAATATTAATGGCATATGCTTTTACGTTTTAATTTTTTTCTTATTAGTTGCCTCGTTGTGTAAGGTAAAAGTCTAATATAATTTTGGCCAAACTTTTTTTTTTTTTTAAACCTCTATGATTGTTTGTTATGTAGAACTCAGTTTAAACCCTTAACAATCGGTTAATTTACAAGAAAACAGTCATAAAAGTGCCTATTTTGACAAATACCCGTATTTGATTAGTGCTGACAACTAGTTTAAAATAAACTAACTATCTACAATTACCTTAAAAATATCCTGGTACTGCCATCTGGTGTGTAAAATGAGAAATAAAATGTTTTCCAGGCAAAAGAAATGAATTAGTTTGATTCTTATTGGCGCGTTACTACTGAACACTCCAACTCGGAAATTTCACTCGAGCGAGAGACAGAAGGTGAAACCTCAAATTTTCACGGGGGCGAGAGGGAAGGGGTTACTGTGGGGCCTATAATACAAAGTGATACGATTAACTTGAAAAAGAAGAAAACTAAACTATTTAATGTGCTTGATTATGTCTTATCAAAAAAATATAAACAAGACCAATAACCTAAATCGATTTTTTTTTAAACGCCAAGTCTATCTATAATCAAAATAGAGGTTTGCATGTAAAGAGTTTACCAAGCAAAAATTAGTTATTCTTTTTTATGTATATTATCATTGCTTGCTTCTAGCACCCAGACAACAGAAAAATACCTTCTTTTTTTCATTACAAAAAGGTGCGCAAAAATTATTTCATGTGCAAAAATTAGTATCTTAACATTTGAGTTGGTCTGTCCGGGAGTTTGTAATTTGTAGTCTGATTTTATGATTGATGGAAAACTCTCATTGGGAATAACATAGCTATAAATTCTGCTTGTAGCAGCTAGAAAAAGTATTTAGCTTGCATTGTCATCTGACAGAGAGAGTGAAAGCAGATTAATGAAAACACAGTGTAATATTATTTTAGTGCTAGCATTTCATAGAGTAATATTAGTTTTCAACTTTTTTAGTCAGCAAGTAATGTAGCAGCATCTCCAAAGTGTCCTGCCTTGAAGAAAAAAGAAAATTTAAAATATGCATCATGGGCAGCTGTAAAGATTAGTACAAAATATGAGGTATTTGTTTTTCTTAGATACAATCTTTCTTGTTTTATTGAAGGAATTAGAAAGAAAAAAAATTTATTGTATTGTAATTTATTATGACAATTGTTAAAAATTATTTTTGTTTAAATAAAAATTCAGATAAATTTATATTATTAGATTTAAGACTAGGGTTCAAACTTTTTGCCTTTAATTAGTTACTTTAAATGTGGAATGAAAAATGGTAGACTTATTTACCCATTTTAGGTCAAGCATAGAAATTTTTATATGTGGTGTTTTGATATTATATATTTCAATAGTACTTTATTTCAGAAATGAAATGGTGTGTATATGCACCACCAAGTCAATGGACAAACCATTTAGTTGATCACTAATTTTTTTGAGATATTTGTTTTATTTTATTAACAGAACTTGCAGTTTTAACCTATCATTAAATATGATTGATTTAAAGTGGAATTATTTATGTAATTTCAAAAAGTTGAATCTCTCAATAACTGTTTAAAATTAAGCAACTAGCATATTTTGAAGATTTCTCAACAGAAAGTGTTTACTTCATTCGAATTACTAATGTTTTATAGTTATTTTTGGAACCCTTGGCAATAGCAAAGAAATAAATTAGTTAATATACTCCACTGTTTATAGAAAACTATTTATTGAAAAGGTGTGTTTACTCACTTTTGGCTGAAAACGGGTTAACAATATAAATAGCTAAATCAAATCAAAGTTAACATCAGTTTTAATTTTTATGCACTTTTGTTATACGTAACTTTTTTGTTTATAATTAGCAAAATTTCCAATTGAGGGGTAAATAGTGCTGCCATCCTGTAAAATTAGTGTTATTCTATTCCAATCTGGGAATTAATAATATTCTGGCAATAAATAATAATCTCTAAAATTGTAATAATAGATTGGTTTCCAAAACTTACTGAACACAACATTTGTTTTCTAATATACCAAAGTAATACCCTGTATACCAAATAAGGTTCTTGCATTTTTAAGTTTATCATTATTTCCATTCTGTTCTGTCAGAATGTGAGCATTACTAATCATTGTGATGCGAAAAAAAATTTTGCTATTATTGTGTGGAAACTCAAGAGCCTGTTATTGTACCATCAATTTCTCTACATTCTGGTGTGAATTGAGCTTAATTTTTAGGGACAATTGGAATGTATGTTAAAAACTCAAAGAAATGCTTGCTAACGAAAAAGGAATGGGTGTTTTCTAGCAATTTTATAATGAGAAAAAATATAGATTGATTTTTGATTTGCTATGGGTTAAATTTTTGAGTTTTATAGAAAAATATTTTTAAATTGTTCTTAATCTTTTTTAGAATTTTTTATTTAACAAAACTTTTTGATGGTTTGTAAAGCTATCTTTGTATGGCCTTAATTAGTTTACTATGTTACTGCGATTTGATACCTTAGAACTATTTTATGGAGATTGAGTATGACTCCTATAAAGTTAGTTTAAAATATTTTAAGATATAGTTTTAAATGGCAATAGCCTTACGCTTTTGTCAGTTCTTTCTGTTTTATAAATCTCTAATCATATCAAACTTTAATTTTCATTTAAAAAGTAAATGAAGTATTTTGACTTTTATTTTTCCTTTGTAAATGAATAATTATATTCTTATCTGCACATTTAAATATGTGTTACTTCATAGTAGTACTTAATAATAGCACTTCATAATAGCACTTCATAGTAGCACTCACAAAAGTAGTACTTGATACATATTTTCAATTTGCTCTACAATTCTTCCTGAAAATTAAGATGTTCACTTTCTTTAAGAACCGTTCTGCACTGTGTCTTTTCCATTTGCGTCTTTCAATTCTTTTTATTAATGTTTCTCAAAACGAATAAAAGCCCTCTATTTCTCTAAATGTCCTTTTCAGTGTAACCTGATCAAGTCAATGCATTGTGCGAACGCCAAACCTAACATTTTTAAATTACAGCATAGCCTATAAAAATTGAACCTTCACTATTGTATAATATGTCAGCTTGTCTTTATGTTACTCGATAACTCTATAATTTGCACCAATTGTATTTTTAAAAAAAATTATTAATAGCATACATCTTCTTTTTCTTTTGTGTGCTGTTCCTTTCTTTTACCTTTTGTAGTTTTATTTGCTTCAATGATTAATTTTAATTCATTTGCTTTAAAATAATTTTATTGCTTACTTTTCAGGACCAATCTTGTGATGATTCCCAAATGAAATCTCTACAAGGAATGTTGGGGACATTAACTCTAAATCCTACAACTTAGTTAAATTATTGAATTTTATATTTTATTATATGAAATAAATTATGTAATATATATATACTGTTTTGTTTTTATATTATTAAAGTTCATCAGTATTCTGTTGACTTTTAATGATTGAAATTTTTATAGTCATTTTTTATACTCAAGCATGTATTTTACATTTATTAAGTTATTGAATTTCTTGAGATACCTGCAATGAATTTTTTCTTCTAATTTACTACTCTTAATTTCTCTTGACCTTCAGATAAATCACAATATTGGATTTCATATTTAAATGAAATATTTTTTTTATTCATTAGTTAATAAAAATTAGTTTAATAAAAATTTTATATATATATATGCATGCAAAAAGGTGACGAAAACTTTAAAGCTAATTTACTCAAGTATACTAAAACATCTCTTGTAAGCACTCAGCAGTCATGTTTTCACCATAATGCATAAATATAATGACAATGCATAAATTATAATAACTACATATTTCATGAATGAAATGATCTTCTTTTTATCGACTTTTAAGAAAAAACTTATAGGGTCAAGGGAGGTATGGTTTGTGTCCATAAAACTGATTCTCATTTTAAAAAAAAAAAAAAAAAATTGCGTAAGGACAGGAATTGTATGTCCACAATCCGGCCCATCTTCACTATGTAATAACTCTCAGGGAGGGGGATCGCATTTCCATGTTATTGAGTAGCCAAAATGTAATAATTCTCAAAGTGTAACTGATAATAATCCAATCATAATTTTTGTAAAAAATATAGATATAAACCATTCTTTCCGCTTCATCTTCAATTGTGTGAACCAAGCCTCATAGTTCATTAAAAAACTCTTCAGTGTGTTAAATTTTTTCTTCTAGTTTCAAATTTTAAAATAATTTACACTTTGTTACTGAATTGTATCTTTTTTTAGAAATTGTAGTACAAAAGTATTAAATTTGATGGAAATAGATCTTATTGTAAACTAAACTATGGATAATTAAATACACTTTGCCGTTAAATCAGCCTGTTTTTTTTTTTTTTTTTTTTTTTTTTTTTTTTTTTTTTTTTTTTTTTTTTTTTTNTGATTGGACCGTAGGAAAATTTTACCTAATAGTTGATAGCAAATTAAAAAATTTGCTTTGCAATACATTTAATTTTTTTATGTTAAATAATTTCTACTATCTTCACACTTTAAAATATTACCTTAAAATTTGCTCCGGAGTAATACATTTTTATAAAAAGTGTCAAAAAAACATAAGTGTTTAATTTTAAATCAAATGTAAGTGATAGGTCCAATCATGCTCCGAGCATGATTGGACCGTAGGAAAATTTTACCTAATAGTTGATAGCAAATTAAAAAATTTGCTTTGCAATACATTTAATTTTTTTATGTTAAATAATTTCTACTATCTTCACACTTTAAAATATTACCTTAAAATTTGCTCCGGAGTAATACATTTTTATAAAAAGTGTCAAAAAAACATAAGTGTTTAATTTTAAATCAA
Source organism: Parasteatoda tepidariorum (assembly GCF_043381705.1). NCBI lineage: Eukaryota > Metazoa > Arthropoda > Arachnida > Araneae > Theridiidae > Parasteatoda > Parasteatoda tepidariorum. Next base: position 54,246,705 of record NC_092209.1, on the reverse strand, counting down.
ATGTAAGTGATAGGTCCAATCATGCTCCGAGCATGATTGGACCGTAGGAAAATTTTACCTAATAGTTGATAGCAAATTAAAAAATTTGCTTTGCAATACATTTAATTTTTTTATGTTAAATAATTTCTACTATCTTCACACTTTAAAATATTACCTTAAAATTTGCTCCGGAGTAATACATTTTTATAAAAAGTGTCAAAAAAACATAAGTGTTTAATTTTAAATCAAATGTAAGTGATAGGTCCAATCATGCTCCGAGCATGATTGGACCGTAGGAAAATTTTACCTAATAGTTGATAGCAAATTAAAAAATTTGCTTTGCAATACATTTAATTTTTTTATGTTAAATAATTTCTACTATCTTCACACTTTAAAATATTACCTTAAAATTTGCTCCGGAGTAATACATTTTTATAAAAAGTGTCAAAAAAACATAAGTGTTTAATTTTAAATCAAATGTAAGTGATAGGTCCAATCATGCTCCGAGCATGATTGGACCGTAGGAAAATTTTACCTAATAGTTGATAGCAAATTAAAAAATTTGCTTTGCAATACATTTAATTTTTTTATGTTAAATAATTTCTACTATCTTCACACTTTAAAATATTACCTTAAAATTTGCTCCGGAGTAATACATTTTTATAAAAAGTGTCAAAAAAACATAAGTGTTTAATTTTAAATCAAATGTAAGTGATAGGTCCAATCATGCTCCGAGCATGATTGGACCGTAGGAAAATTTTACCTAATAGTTGATAGCAAATTAAAAAATTTGCTTTGCAATACATTTAATTTTTTTATGTTAAATAATTTCTACTATCTTCACACTTTAAAATATTACCTTAAAATTTGCTCCGGAGTAATACATTTTTATAAAAAGTGTCAAAAAAACATAAGTGTTTAATTTTAAATCAAATGTAAGTGATAGGTCCAATCATGCTCCGAGCAGGGGTTGCTTTTGATAATCCTAAATTTTGAAAATATAAAGAGAAATTTCTTTAAAAATAAAAGTGTGAAGTTTACTTCATTATAATTTGTAAAATAGTTAAAATTTAATTTGGTTGAAAGTTCACTTATTTTTTTAATTTATTTTATTTTTTATTAATGAATATGTAAGTGAAAATACGAAAAGGTGACTCAAAGTGTTCCTGGTTAACCACATTCGAATTTTCGAAGAATATGCTGCCCATACTTTAATATGAAACAAGTTGCAAGTGAATCCACTTTATAAAATATTCACAATATCGTCAACGATTTATGTATTCTCTGTTCTTTGCAGGTTATGATCTAAATTTGAACATTTTTAATTTATTTATAAAAATATTTCCTGACAAATATTAATATTTTCAAAAAATATGATTCCCATATTTAAATATAAACCAAGTTTTTAAAGATATCCTCGTTTCAGATAATTAAAGAAAAAAAATTACAAAATGTCCAAACTTATATCAATACTTTATATGGCCTTGCCTTTGCTGAATAAGAATTTTTTTAAAGGTTTTGTATAAATATTTCTGTGCATACATTTTATTTTATTTAACCATCATTGAACAGCTGGCTCAATTTTGTGTTTCTGACTACCAATGTTCAATTCTGTAGTCTGGTAATTTTGAACCTAATCCAGAAGACAAGGGGATCCCTAGATTAAGTATTTTTGGAAAGTATGTTTTAAATAAATTCCACGTTCAAAATATTATACAAAATTAAATATTATGTGCAACCTTGTATTTGAACCATATAAATGCTCGAGTCTTAGAGTGTTCTGGACGGATTTAGATTTTTTTTATAAAAAAAAATATTCTTTTAGTATTTCTATGCATATTTGGGAATTTTTGGAAAATATGAAATCCATATTTTAATATGAAATAAGTTAAAAATAAACTCTGCTTTTATGAAAAAATTTCAAAATATATTCGCTTTTACGATAAAGCTACATATTATCTGGTTTTTGCGTGTTTTGACTAAATCAGAATTTTAAAAGAAAATTCTATAAATATTTCTAGACATATGTGGATGCACATATTTAAATGTTGAAAAAAGTTTCAAACCTTCCTTGTGAAAAAATAAAATCGTAGTATCCATCTCTATGTTTTCTAATCTACGCAGTTTTGGACTTAATTATAATATATTTTTTTTAATTCAAAATATATTTTAAACTGTAAATATATTTTAAATTATAAATATATAATTAACTCTAAAAAAATATTATTTTTGCTTGCTGTTACTAAATAAGAATTTTTTGAAAATTTTCTGTAAATGTTTCAAAACGTATTTTCTGGAAATAGGATGTCCGTATTTTAATATGAACTAGGTTTCAGAGAATATTACGTTGAAGAAAATTATAAAAAATTCTTAAATCGTCCACCTTCAAAATTAGTGCTTTATATGCTTTGAACTAAATGAGACATTTTTAAAATTTTCTCTCATTTTATCAGTGAATATTAGTTATTTTTAATATTAGTATTTTAATATTAAATAAGTTTTAAATAAATCCCGCGTTGTGCCAAAGTTATTAAAAAAATTTTAAATACCCATCTTTGCTTTCGCGTTATATATGTTCTAAACGTGTGTTTGGCCGATACTTCTAGCCATATTCAAGTATTTTCGGAAATATGAAGTCCACATTCTAATATTACATAAGTTTCCGCGTTGCAGAAAATTATAAGAAATTTTACGAATCGTCTATCTAACCTCAGGTTACCGTCATTCGGGGCTACTTTGTGCAGGATTTCGCAGTTTTTGAACTTTGACATGTAAAAAAACTATGTTAATTCAAACTTTAGTAAAATTTATCGATATTATATTCATAACTGGACTCAGACGAGTGAATTTGATCAATATTGGCATTATTTGTATGTAATATTTACAAATAATAAGTCAAAACATACCTTGCACAAAGTAGCCCCCAAGTGGGGCTACTTTGTGCAGCGATAGGAATTCAGTTTAATAATCATGT
>NC_092209.1:54230604-54242466 GCF_043381705.1 Parasteatoda tepidariorum | reverse complement strand
CAAAATTATCTTCATCAAAGCCGATGCTTTACATCCGGCGTTCAGTGGCAGACTACTATTTCATATTGTTTTACAACACATGGCTTTAGCCCTCTGGTGGGAAAGACTTTGAAACAAAACTTACAACAGTTACTTTTCTCAACAACTGAAATTTAGAATAGTGTGATTAAGAAAAATATGTGAACTGCTTGGATTTTTAAAATAATATTGAAATGTACAGGTTTAGAACTTTCTACAGTGAAAAGTTTTCGGAACTTCAGTATTCAAAAAAGTATACAAAAACTAGACATTAAGAACGTATCCAATGAGCGAGCATTGGATTGCGAAGCAATCCGAAATGAACTGCGAAAGCAGTTCCAGGGGTTGGCAAGCGCCAGCGAGCAGGGGGCGAAGCCTCCTAGTATTTTCACTGTTTCTCCATTTCTTATAAAGCTGTATATACTTTTTTAATTGGTTACCATAGTAACACGAAATAAAGAGATTTATCTTGGGGAGTTACTCTGATAGCAAAGGAATGAATGATATTGCACTTTCTGTTAGCTGAAGTATGTAAGGCCACTTTTCTCTTAAAAATAAGTATCGAACAGTGAAAAGCGATTCATAACTTTTATACTCTTAAAGTGCCAGACATTTTTTTTTCTTTTTTGTTATTGAATATTGTAATAAATTCCTCAATTAACATTGTTTTCATTTTATCTCTTTTTAGGGAAGACATTTATCATTTTATCTCCTCATTTTTTAATTAACAAATCAAAAAATTCTTTTTGCAGTATTATTATTTTGTATATAATATTTAGCAGTTTTTAAATTTTCTTCGAAAAGCACTTACTATTTTGCATAATACATGAAATTTTTGTTTCAATTACTTTACTGTTTCTCGAAATATAATTTTTTTTAAATAAATTTCTTTTAATAAATGTCTTCACACATTGTACTGTGCATTATAAAAAAAAGAACACCTCATATAACTTTTGTTCTAATGATCGTTAATTAATTAGAGCTGGCGATATTTAAAGTTACGACACTTTCACCATAAAAATATACTTTCACAGAATAAATGTTCCTTTTTTTCGACGGATTCGGATAAATATGGGGGGTAGCCACAATTTGGAAAATCTTTATGTACCTATAGTTTGGTCAGGAGAGCGGTCTAATGTTTGGACCCCCTTATTGATAATTTTACTTTTTGCGCACTTCGCCATATCTCGAGAACAAGAAAAACGTAGCACACATTTGTAAAATTCATTCATCCAAAGATAACTCTACACAAAAAATTATTTTAATAATTATATTTTATTCTATATTAGACACATTTTTTTAACTGTAAGATATTCACATTTTTGCGTTATTTTGAAGAATGTAATAGCAAAATAAAAAATGAAAAAAAATGCGAGTACAATCGGTCGAATAGTTTTTGATTTCCCAAATTTTAAAAAAATGTCATTCATTTAAAATTTGATTAAAATTTCTGAAGAACTATTTGGTACTTTTCCTTCAAATTTTCTATTTCGTGATATTTTTTAAACTCGTAAGTACAAGAAATAAATTGAAAGCATAAATCTTTACTACCACTTTATTTAAATATATATATGTAATATAAAAATTAAATACTTTTGTATTAATAAAAGCATTAAAACTTCATTCGTTTTCATAAAATATCTTTGGTAAAGGATAAGGGTAGAAATTCTATTTTGGAACTTCAAGGCTAAAAACATTCCAATGAATAATATTTAGATTTATATTTCAAAAGAGAAGTTATTTTAGGATCTTTCACTTCCATATAAGGAAAGATTAAACGATTTTCTATGAGTAATAAATAATTTCGATGAGGCTTAAGAATACAGAAAAGGCAATAATGACTGGCCTCTTCACAACTTTCAATCATCCTATAAAATGCAGGAGCAATGTTTTTGCGTGGCTTTTTGTTTTACTAAACGATGGTGAAATAGCAGTTTCACCCTTCTCCAGTCGGAGAGGGAGAGAGACAGATTTTCAGTCAGATCCGACGGAGTTTAGTTGGTAAACATTATACACCAAAAAGCACGCAAAAATCATTGCTCCTCTGTTTTATACGATAATTAAACTGTGTGAAGAGGCCAGTCATATTGCCTTCCTTGTGTATTCTTACGCCTCATCGAAATTATTTATTACTCATAGAAAATCGTTTAATCTTTCCTTATATGGAAGTGAAAGATCCTAAAATAACTTCTCTTTTGAAATATAAATCTAATTATTATTCATTGGAATGTTTTTAGCCTTGAAGTCCCAAAATAGAATTTCTACCCTTATCCTTTACCAAAGATATTTTATGAAAACGAATGAAGTTTTAATGCTTTTATTAATACAAAAGTATTTAATTTTTGTATTACATATATATAAAAATATATAAATAAAAATATATATATAAAAAGCAAAATGTGTAAATTTAGGCAGATATGACTAAAGATGCCAACTCGCTCTGCTCTGTAAAAAAATATTTTCTAATAATAACAAAATGTAAGTTATTTTTAAATCTTTTTTTTCCTTTTAAGTAATTTTTTCACCACTACATATCGTAATTAAAAGTATGATATGAAATGCAACTTGATTGCAATTACGTCGTGGTCACTCTTTTAAAAAGTGGTCGTGATTGTCCTTATTCTGCAAGTTTTACTATTTAATTCGCTACCAATTTATTAAAACTTTTGTGGAAAACGGAGTAATTCGGCATCCTGTATCTCGTTCATTTTTCATAAACCGTTTGTACTCTGAGTACTTTAAAATGCTGTTTAAGTTAATGCAAGCCCTATTTCTTTTAAAAAAATACATGATCCAATATTACTATGACAACTAATAATCATAAAACAATGTAGTAACGAAATAAGATTAAGATACAAAATTTTAAAATACTGCGTTACATAAATTTTAGCGGTGATTTTTAATATCACTTAACACGGGTCAGTGCAGTGCATAAGGTGAATATATTGATCGCAAATCACGTTAAAATACATCCCTGAAAATGCATATATGCAATTTGTCCAACCATACAAGCTTTTAAAATGCGGTATAGCAAAGCTATTTTGTTTTATCTCATCTTCTCAAAATAAATGTTGTTGTTGTCGTTAGCCATTAAGGAAAGAAGTGCGATTATTCTTATTTTCCTGTGGCGCCATCTACGGCCAATAATTCGACTTCTGCCACACCCATACGTTACACCAGTCTATAGGGCAGACCCATCCATACATCCATTCATTCATCCACAGATCGAAACTTTTGACTTCGAACTCGAGAACGATTTTCAAAATAAATAAATAAATGAAAACGTTTTTATTCCACTTTTTGTTACTACCACAAATATAAAGGATTCAGAAGAAGTTTTGCATTTTGTACTGCAATTACTCGGCCTAAAAAAAACTGTTTAAATTGAAATTTTAGCTATAATGACATGTTTGTTCCAAGCTTGTGAATTACTTTCGCTTCTCAGTTTCGCGTAAAACTTAAAATTTAAAAAGGGAGTTAAATGCATGCTTTCTATTCATTTCTTGGATTTAAGAGTTCAATTTAAATTGATTTTGATAACACCTTCATGTAGATAAATTATACATATTTATAAATGCATTATTATAGGATGCATTTCCTGAAATTTCCATCTATTTCGTCAGCAGCATTATATTTTTCAAAAAATTGTTCCAAAAGTTTCCCGCCCGTAATGCCACACAAAAAAATACTTGTGTAACATAGTACTTTAAATAAATATATCGTAAAGGTTCAAATCTTTCTATTATCAACAAAAATTTTTCCGATTTATGACCAACAAAAGGAGAAATACCAAATCTATCTATAACTAGTTATTTTGATTCCAGTTTACGAACTATAACTCAAAACATCTGAAATGGATAGGAGATCAGTAACATATGAATTTTCAAAGCCCAGCTTCAGAAGTCTCAATATGGAAACTCCCTACAAAAAGAAGAAAAATACGAAACTAAGAATAAAAATTTGACATTTCGATCAGACCGCCTACATCGTTAAGTACTGGATGCCCCGCAGCTATTATATTGTATAAAAACCGCTTCATCAAATGTTTGCTACAAAGCTAAGTTGTGTTTAGGTCAATGATAGATGAAATATACTTTTTATTAGATCCTGATAAAATTTAGAGAGGTGAGTTTCTTTTAATATTCTTGTTGAATTTAAAATAATTTTTGAATTGATTTTCTTTTTTTCTATATATTAAGCTCTAAATTATTGATAGCAAACAAGATAATATTTATTTTATTAATTAACTTTAGTGTTATATTTGTTAAGAGTCGAAAGAAATTTTTGTAAAGCTTTATTCGTTAGTTTCATCAAAAGATCTAGAAGAAATATTGGCAATGAAAATTATTATAAGACACTTAGCTTCAGGATTTTTGATTATTTAACCCTATTCGCAGATGGTACACCGGTGTTCCTTTTCTGTATTTTTTTTTCTGATGTTCTAATTACAAGCAAATATATATTTTTTAAATTTTTCAGTTATAAAAACCAGTTTTATAGTTACTAAAAAAACTCTTAAATTATCATAATTACTTTTGTACTAAAATATAAAATTAAAAAAAATAATAATAAAAAAACAATTAATTAATTAATTAAAAAAATAATACTTCGAAAAAAAATTTCTCTGCATTCATATTCAAAAATTTATTATTAATTGAGTTTGCTTATTAAAGAAATTTCAGTGATGGATAAGCTGTTTCTCTTAGATTTAAATAATTGCAAATGAGTGGAAATTTGAAAAATTATTGCTTAGAAGTGAGCCGTGTTTGGAAGATTGTACTTTTAACTCAGAAAAAGTCACTAGTGTTTAATATGTACTGCATTCCATAACCGCAAAAATGCTAAATATATTATTTTTCACATATTTTAACCTAAATTAATATAAAATAATGAAAAATTTATGAAAAACGTGTTTAGTGAAAATTCTGAGTCTGAGCATTAATGTTTAATGCATAATATAGTCTAATATGTTTAGTAGTTTAACCTAATTTTGTATGTAAATAATCATATGTTAGTGACTCTCATTTTGCTAGTTATTATTTTTATTTTTTGTCTCAAAAAAATTTCCACAAATATCTGTTTGTATTGGAATACATTTATACATTAAAATAATTTACTAGTTACCACACATTGATTTAAAGCTATTTTCAAGCAAGAAAAATAATTTTTCATAATAATTTCCCAACAACAATCCCTTATTTAAAGGAAATCTTTTAACTTTAAATGACTTGTTTTTAAATTTAAAATCTAGCAACATTAATTCAATAAATGCTTCAAACAACTTGAAAAGTAAAACTAATTTTAATTTTAAATGCTTTAAACGAATAAGAACTAAAGTAAGTAGCGTAACTTAAACTGTATTGTCTATCACTCCTAGAGAAACTCAAGAGATGGCAGAATAAAATGGTCAGAAAAATAACACAAGTAAGAAGATGAATGATTGATGAATGAAAGATTGAAATGCTAACAATTTACTTATATTTTTATTATAATATTTAATAAATACAATCGGTAAATAATATAAAAATTGCATCTGCTAATACAGGTAATGATAATAATGGCAATGATAATAATCTGCAAGACATTTTTAAACATATATGTTAATAATTTAAAATAACAAAAAGCGGTTTACGGAAGAAAAAGTACTATATATATACAGTCGGTCCTCCATTTAACGAAGTCACTAAATCCCGATAATAAGTTCGTTATATGGAAAATTCATTAAATAGAAAATCACATTTTGAGATACTTAAACAACGCAAAACAGGTTTTAAATTCATAAACAGTAAACACAATTAAAGTAGCAATTGATACACCTTTATCTTGTAAACTAGTATCTACTATTTATTTTATAAATCTTAACCATAAAAGAAATCTGCATGGAAGCAAGAATAAAGCAAAACATTATTCAGTGTCATGCTACATGCATTTTAAACATGCAGTACCACATGCGTTTTTAAGTTTAATTGCTACTGATACAATCCGTTAATTTTGTCTGAGTCTTTCGCTTAAAATGCAAACAAAAAGAGAAACTGATTTTACTACTTTCTCTAAAAGTTAATTGGTTTCAAAAACTAATTCATGGTCATTTCCCTGATAAAATGCGTTAACAAGTTTGAAATTCCTAAATATTTTGGGAAATAGGGAAACTGGATCTCAATAAAAAGCTCGTTAAATAGAAAATTCCATTCGCTATTCGGAAGTTATTTTACGAAGAAATTTCCAAAATGTTCTTGGTTCCTCGAAAAAAATCGCGAAGTAGAGAAATTCGCAAAATGGAAGTTCGTTAAATCGAAGTCCGACTGTGTATATTTAATTGAACATGTAATAATTTTTTATTCTGATATTATGGGTGATATTCCCGCATTTTGCTGGGGTTGGGGGGGCTCACAAATTATTTATTCTTCGCATTTTGTAAATAATCATCACAATAAAAGTAAAATATTTAAAAATCATGAAATCCGTTATAGTAATTGCCGAAAAAAAGGATCGACAACGGAATCACGCGAATCAGGCTCCTCAAATGCCTGTTTCGTTTCGAGATAAGGTTGCAGTAATAAATTATATCATATAAAAAACATCTGATTTAAAAACTATGGAGAAATCAATAAGAATAACTGCCAAAAATTCGATATAATTATTGCCTTAAAAAGTAAATACTCAAATGCGCGATTCGAATTTTCCGTATTGTTTGAAATATATCGGGATATTTAAAATCCACGTGAAAATAAATATCAATAACTGCCGAAAATACAATCGAAACATTGCAGCGATTTACTATACTATCTGCGTAAATTGAGCACGTCAAAAAAAGATAATTCAAATATTACGGGTAAATTTCTGTAGAAAAAGAAAGTAATTTTTTTTACTTTTTAAAAGAAAAGTCTTTCTGCAAGAACTCAGTAACGTTCGGCGACAACGTCGCCGTGTCGCGGTGATTCTGCCACTGAGATAATAATAATAATTCATAATTCCTGATTCAAAAAGAAATATAAATATTCTATTGAGAAATTAAATGTACATTATTATACAATATGCCTCATCAACAATATACAATTGAAAATAAAATAATTATACGACATCAACAAGATGCTTTAGAATATTTTATCTTCTTTGGAATAAATTATTAATGTTTCTCCTTTAGCGAGGATTTCAAATAATGTATTTTATGTTTTATATTAAATAAACGTAAAAAAATATTTACATATTTTTAACTTCTTTATTATTGTTATAAAATTTTTTATAATGGGACTCGTTAAAATAAAAACTGCCAAACTTCGGAAATAAAATAGAATTAAAATTTATTTTTTTAAAAAAAAAACATATCTCAATATTGAATACTTATTTCAAACTAAGTAAAAACAAATTTAAAAAAATTGTAAATTGCTTTTTTCCTCACTTTCGACTGGTCCTGAGCTATTCGAGGGAGTTTCCAAATATTCTCTCTTCTAGAATTTAATTCTTTACATGATGAACTGATAAGAATTTTTTTTATTTTTTTTAAAGAAAGAAAAAAGATATGGTTTTGTGAAAATTCAAAGGCTATGTATAATTCCTCAAATAAATCAGCAATTCGAATTAAGCCACAATTTTATTAACTATTTTAAATTTTGTTCAAATTATAAATTTAACGATTGTATTTATAATGCTATTCATAAATCCATTAAAAATAGACTTTTAATAGATTTTTTTTAATTATTTTCTTTTTTTTGAGAAAAATGTGAAAGTATTTAAATATTAAATTTTTGCATTATTTTTGAATCTTCCATTTTACATAAAAAAAGAAAGAATTTGATTGAAGTCTATAAAAATGGTATTTGAACAATATAATTAGTATAATTGCCGTAATAGTATTTAATAATGCAGGAATAAAATAGCTGCATTACTAAAAGCACTACTATCTTCAAAAACTCTTAATAAATTTTCATTTTAATTTTTGACTCATTTATTTAAATTTACATAGTTCAAGTGGTGCAAATTTTGGTATGCCTTGTATTTTTTTATTGAAGTTAATAAAATAATTATAAAAAAAAACTAAGGAATCATTAACAATCAAATATATTTTTTGCTTGGATTCCTAATTGATTTTATAATTATGTGTAATTTTTTTATTTATTCTAAGATAGTTCTCAGCTAAGATTTTTTTAGGATTTTTTTTATTTTAAGATAGTTTTAAGCTAAGATAGTTCTAAGTCGCTAATGAGAATAGTTCCTAAGATATGACGAAATAAATAAAAACTAAAATTAACAACTTAACTAATGAGCCCATATTTTCCAATACTAACCGCAAACCATAGTTTGATTGTGAAACCATCGGGAAAAAAAGTTATATTTATTATTAAAAAATTACGTTTTGTGTTTTTTCATAATTCAAAATGCACTAATTAACTAGCGCGTTTAATATTTTTAAATCGAATCATTAAAATTGCGCCATAGTACGTGAAAATGTCCATTTTTGATTTTGTGCTGTACATTTACATTAGAAGATCAGATCGGGGTTTACAAAAACAGGATGAGTCTAGACCCTCTCTAATATTTCTTCATTTAGAAATTTACTTTATATATTCAAAATATCTATTCTTCACAAAAGTAAAATAACCAAATAACTTGTGAGGATTATAATAAACATATTTGGCACTTTTAGCAAGTCATTCATATTAATTTTATGTGGCATCTATTTTACACTAAAGTAAAGTAATCAGATAATTTGTAAACGAGTTAACTTTAAAAAGTATGATAGATATACTTGGTACTTTTATCGTTATTTAGGCTGTTATATGCCACAAAAAAAGATTTTTTTTTTAAATAAATTTTTCTTTAATTTCTTGTGCTAATAAGTTATTTCTAGCAGAAAACTTTGCAAATTAATTAAAAATTGAACAATATTTTTACATTTAAGGAACTTAATAATTGAACCAATATTTTAAAGCATTGGCATAATGTCCAACATTTAAGGTTTCGCAAAATATTTTTTCCAGTTTTGGGAAAAGAACTGAAATATTTATAACAAATATAAATATCGTAAAACTTTTACCAAAACCTAAAAATATGAACATTAATCTATGAACATTAGTCTATGTGAGTATTCATATATCTATTTTAATTAATTGTATATAGTTATCGACAATTCTTTCAATTCTCATTTCTTAAAATATCAAGGCATTACCTTTGAAACTACAAAAACTACCGAACTACTTTTTTAAAAAACAACGAGAATTTCGTAGTATTTGGAGGGTATCTATGCTTTGGTGTAACTTGGTTAAAAACTTTCTTCGCTTGAAAATACACAAATTAGAAATAACAGTTGACATGTTTCAAGCGCTCAAAAACAGGCGCCCATATTCAAAACTTGCTAGACGTGAATGAGAAGAAACATAAGTGATTTGAAATATAAAACGTAAAGTTGTCAACGAAAAATGGAAAGAAAAAAAAAGTGAGGTGGAAAAAAAAACTAGAAAAACCACGGTAGCCTTGAGAAGAAAAAAAAGTTAAAACTCTTGGTTTCGATAAATCTTAGTTTCCGTAAGATTCCATAAATCTTGGGCATAAATTCATTGTTGACAAAACCGAAATTATTTTCAACCCAGTCACATCAACTCATCTTGATGCCCTGGTATTTTGTTTTATCCATTTATGAATGCTGATTACCTTGTTAACGACATCAGTGCCTCATCACCACTATTTTTTTTTTTTTTTTCAATTCTGTTTTTCATCTATTATCTCTCTCGACTGCTTTTTTTTAAAAAAAAATTTTTAGTGTTGTTTCTAGCCTTTATTTTTCCAATTTTTGCTGGCAACTTTTACGTTTTGTATTTCAAACCATTTTTTTCCTCATTCACTTGTGGCAATTCTTGAAAATGGGAGCCTATTTTTTTGAGCGCTTGAAACATACCAACTGGTTTTTTCAATTTGTATCTTTCTGATGTGAAGGAAGTTTTTAATCAAGTAATATCTTACAGCTTCAGTTTCTTTGGATTAATTATTTAATGCATTGGCGTTGCTTGGCGTCTTGGCGTGTACTTTGGCTGGTTAGGAAAAAAAAGGGGGAAGAACAAAATGTAGATTGATGCTCATGACATAACATTCGAGAGCAACTTAACCAAAAGTAACCGACTCCGATATTTATCCGTTTCAGACAATTTCAAAGCTGTTTGTCGCAAATTCGTCATTAAGTTAGGTACAAGGACTCTAGAATTTTATAGTGGTACCTTTGTGGGTTAAGCTTTAATAGCCAGATTAATGGTAAGAGAGTCACATAGCCTTGCTTCTAATTTTGTAAAAATAATAATAGCATAATTAATTTTGTTTCTAGAATGGAGTCAAATGTTATCGTGATTCTCCTACTGTGTGTCATATTTTCAAGTACCATTCAACACTGTTCTGCTAAACACGCATTCTGGAATTGTATCAACAACTGCAGCCAATGCAAGATGACGTATGCCGCCTACTTTGATGGTCGGAAATGTGCAGAAGCTTGTTTAAAATCTAAAGGTCAGATAGTACCAGACTGTAATGATGGAGGAACAATTTTCTCGTACTTGAACAAGCTTGAATGAAAATAAATTTGTTTTGAGGAACAACGTCTGTATTTTACAGGAATTTTTCAGTTTTTTTAGTTTTGGTTATCCCGTGTTTTTATTCCTTTAAAAGAAAAAAGAAATCGACATGCCATGTTACAACAAATTTAAAATTTGTAACTAAATTTAACGCAAAATTTTCAGACAAAGAAAAATAAATGAGTGGTACAAATTGTAATCAAAATTGTCATCTAAATTTTCGATAGAGATTTATGATAGATGCTAGGTCAAACTCAGTAAAAAAATATCCAATCTTTTTGACCTTTTGAAATTTAAATTTAAAAAAATATATATTTCAGAGATGACAACTGTTTCGCTTTGGGTCAAAAAATTTTGCACTAAACACTAAATTTAGCAGAATTTCGAATACTTTTGAAAAATACAGTAAAGGCCTTACCACATTATGATTAAATGGAATTTTACAATTTAAATATTTATATGCAATGGTGGGTAAAATCACTCTTGATGAAATTTACTAATCTTGCAAATTTTGGTACCAATTAATAATTTCCTTCACTAAGTAAAGCAAGATGGCATTGCAGATGTTGAAATCCAGAAAGTTTATTTGGATACCTGCAAGTGACGTCATCGTAGGGAAATCTCGACATTTGTCAAATCAAGAGCCAATCAGGTTCGACACACAAGCGTGACTTCGCTTGCAGGAATCATTTAAATCACATGGTTAGGCAATCATCGCTTCGTACACAGTGGCAGATCCAGCATACCAAATTGGAAGAAAAAATTTTTTGTAATAGCTTACAAAAGAAATAAAATATTTTAAGAATTATTTAAAGGGGCATATACACCCAGGTAGGTAGGAAAAATCGATTTTTTTTTTCTTCCATCTAATTATTGCAGTTAGTTCAGCAACAGCAGAACGTTCCTTCTCAACTCTTCGACCTCTCAAAATTTGGCTTAGAGCAACTCAAAATCAAGAACGATTAAATGGACTCGCATTATTAAACATTCACTGAGAAATTGATTTGGATGTTGAAAAAAACATTAACAGATTTGCCAAAGTTTCTAAAAAGCGCATTATTTGAAGATTTTGAATACTTGAATTATTTATGCATTGCTCTATTGTTCATTATGAAAAAAATAAATGAGAAGACTAGCATTAAGAACCCCAGTTTTTTTTACAAAAAAAAAATATTTAAAAAGTTTTTTAAAATTAAAAAATAAAAATAAATAAATAAAAAAAAAATAAATAAATAAAAAAAATAAAAATAAAAAAAAAGTAAATAAAAAAAATTAATTGTGTGTGTGT
>NC_092209.1:54203213-54230573 GCF_043381705.1 Parasteatoda tepidariorum | reverse complement strand
ACCAGAAAGACTGATCCTGAATGGAGTTAACATCATTTTTCGCTGGTCTTCCATAAGAACATGATCTAAATAAAATACCTCTGATTTCATTAAAATCCTGTGTCTGTTTCCCTGCTCGGTCCGACTGCATCATTTTACATACATACATATATGTAACATAAAAAGCCTTTTATTAATCTTTTTATGTTAGTTTCTTTGCTATAAAACAACTCCTACTTTATTACTAATTAATTATTCAAATCGAAATACTTTCTCACACTTTTAAAAGCTACATCCTGTTCTAAATCTATTTTTGTTCATAAGATTTCATCACTAAGCACGATCCACTAAAGTTCACACACTGAACACATAGCACCAATAGTTGAAGATTTTGTTAACGGGTGTTGAAAACCATTGAAGGTTTTGTTTTTGAACATATGAGCAGACAGACTATCTGACCTCTGACGACGCAGCATCGCGTTGCACAAACCTATCGTAAAATCATTTTCTTTTTATTATTATTTTATACGATGGCATTTCCATCAAGTTAATATACAGTTGAGACCACTCCAATGGACACTTGAAAGAGAAGTCCCAAAAATCTTCTTTTAATTATTTTTGGCATCAAATTTCTTTAGTCATGTTTCAAAAGAATAATATGTGTTTCACGAGCAATGTCAGTTCAGCAACAATTTTATGATTCAGCCAATTATATTTTTATTTTCACTTTTGACTTATATTTTGAAGAAGCATTTTAGCAATTATTATCCTGCGCCTGCTTCAACAGCTGTTATAATTACTTTATTACTAATTAATTATTCAAATCGAAATACTTTCTCACACTTTTAAAAGCTGCATCCTGTTCTAAATCTATTTTTGGCCCAACTATGCATAAATTTAAATAAAGATCTTTTTTCCCTTTTAAGCCGTGGGAATCACTCGAGCAAGTTCATTAACCAATAGTAATTTCTGAGATTTCCCTCTTTTCCCTAAATAGAGACATTTTAGGATTTTTTTGCAAGATTTTCCCTGCCAGAAAGACTGTTTGCTGATGGAGTAAACATCACTTCTTCGCTCCCACTCAACTAAGAATGATCATATAAAAGTTACTCTGATTTAATTAAAATCCTGTGTCTGTTTTCCTGCTCGGTCCGACTGCATCATTTTACATATATATATTATATAATTAACTAACTCTGTGTAACATATGAATCATAGCTTGCGCATAATTTTTTTATTTGCAAAATTTCTAGTAGCATTATACTTTTAATACAATTTTCGAAAGAGTTATAATTCAATTCGACCAATTCTAGGATATAATATTAGTAGCAAACGAAACAATACACAATACGTTGTTAGAATATAATAAATAAAAAAGAAAATGAATTTCACTACTACACCTAAATTCATAACATGATATTGACTGATTGCAATAATTTGAAAAGAAACAAACCATGTTAGAATTCCGTGAAGAACGGATTGAGGCAATAGCGAAAGCAGTGCACAATAATCATTCATTAACTTGTTTCCAAGAAATGAAATTGAAGGATCTCAAGAAAGCATAATCAGGAAAAGTCTTGCAATTACGCCATTTTCCAAAATTACCATTCAAAGGAAATCAGCAACATTAATTTTTATTCTTATAATTGTTCTATCTTATTTTAACAAGCTTCCCTTTTCCTGGAACATGCGTAATATTTTAAAAGTTAATTGTAAAAGTGTCTTAGGGGTTTAGAAACAATTAATGAAGTCTTAGTAATGTTTTTAATTGCGAAACGTGTGCATTTTATTATGTATCGGTAAACTTACGGTAGTAAATGAAATTTTAGTTAATGAAATAAATTCTCTAGATTTAGAAACGACATCTTTCCGCTTCTCTTTTGAAATTCTGCATTGATGTATGGTAGAAAAACCAAGCTTTTCAACTAATATTTTGTTTTAACTCATTTGTTGTTTTTAACAACTATTACGGAATTTCCTAAGGAAAAAATTATTTTACCTAGTGTTGGAAAAGATTCTGTATTAACATACTGAATGCTATAGGGGTCACCGGTGACCGGCACTGAGTTTGTTCGTAGCGCCACGGGGGTCACCGGTGAAACCAAGATTATTAGAAACACATAATTCGAGTAAATTTTTAATATTTTTATATTAATATCGTTACTAAAATGGTTTAAAGAAAGTAATGCAATATAGAACACACAAAAATGGTTTTATTTATATATACAGAGATGCCACCTTGCTCCGGACAACGAATACATATTTTCAAGTGGTAGTTATTAATTGTGATTCTTGGTTTGATAAATTCAATTTAGTAGATTTTTATCCATCACTATTTCTAAACAATTCGTAGGCTTATGTAATTCACCACTCTTTACAGATATTTCATGTTAAACCTTTTAAAAAAACTAGCAAAATCTGTCTAATATTTGCAAATTTAGTTTGTAGTTATTTACCGTTTGGCCAGACGGGCAAGCCATGTAAAATTTGCGTGGCATTCAGCGTGTTAAATTTAACTAAATTATGATTAAAAGAATTTTATCCACCACTACATAAAAATAATTTAAATAGATATATTAAAGATCGAAATATCACAAAATTCAAGTTAAAGATGAATGGGAAAAGGGTCCTTAGGTGCCCAGATATTTAATACAGTTCAGTTCAGTATTACTATTATATATAAATTCCGTCAAAGTTTCTAATTGTGTTAAGCATTTTTACTGTACGAAATTTGCGTTCTTCTGCACGTTTCTTGTTTTAGTAAATTTGATTTAAAAGTTATTTATACACAGCACTACCTATAAAAAATTCGTAAGTCTTAAAATACCACTTTATTGTAATTATTTTGTACTGAACCGTATAAAGTACTGGCTAAATTATCAAAAATTCTGCAATTTTTATCATTTTATTCTCAATGATTTTATAAAATCTTTTGCAAAAAGCGCAGCATTTGGTTTTTCTGAATATAGAGAAGCTGTGACTTGTTGTTTAATTGAAAGGCTCATTAAAAAATAAGGAAACAATTTTTAAACAGAAATATAAAGAATAGAAAGGTAACAAATTTAAAACGAAATAAAAGTGAATAAAAAAAGAAAATTTTTTTAAACGAAATATAAAGAATAAAGAAAAAAAACTTAAACGAAATATAAAATTTTTAAAATGAAATTGAATAAAAACGAAAATTTTTTTTAAACGGAAATATAATCAATTAAAAGGCATCACATTTAAAAGAAAATAAAGGGAATAAAAAAGGAACATTTCTTTAAACAAAATACAAAGAATAAAGAAAAATTTTGTTTAACAAAAAGTTATAAATAAAGAAAATTAGTATTTTAAAGCGAAATACAATGATATAAAAAGGAACATTTTTAAAACGAAATATAATAAATAAAAAGAAAAGTTTTTTTTTAACGAAATATAAAGAAGGATTTTCTTGGAATCCTAAATAAAATAAATTAACAGTTGAGTAAAACAAATCCACTTCGAAAGATTTTATTTTGGAATACTATTTTTTATACAAGTTTTTTTGTATTGTTTTATAACTTTTTATAAATATTCCACTGAGTAGTGGGAGGACGAAGAATTACGCAATTTTGGATAAGTACCGGATAATGGTGCTTGGGTCGTTACAATCAGGCGTGAGGAATCCTCCCGTCCTTAAGCACTCTTCGGCACATCTCTGCCCAAGAAAATATTCACCGAACATCTTCTTGCACTGACCACAATTTCTGCACATAAATAAAACATTTAAATAAAAAATAACTGACGTTAAATATATATATATTTACAGTTTTTAATGTTTGATTCCAATTATCAACTTAATAAAACTAAGAATTCTGATAAAACACAGAAAAAAAATTTGCTAGTTTAAAGTTTATCATCAGTCTACAAATTAGAAAGAAAAGAAAAACTTAAGCTTAACCCAAAAAACATTTTATTTCTCATTTTATACACCAGATGGAAGTACCAGGATATTTTTAAGGTAATTGTAGATAGTTAGTTTATTTTAAACTAGATGTCAGCACTAATCAAATGCGTGTATTTGGTAAAATATGCACTTTTATGACCGTTTTCTTGAAAATCTTTTCTTTTATGACATCTTTTATGAATTTTTTCTTTTATGATTGGGGGTGCCATCCCTTCCGCAGAGGATCAAAATTGTGATGGCATGTCTTCGGATCGACCGTCGCCAATAGCCCATTGCGCAGCTCTAGTGCGACGTAAAGTAACAACAACATCTTTTATAACAGTTTTGTTAAAATATAACTATAAAATCAAGTTTATGAAATAACTTTAAAACATTTTTTTTAATTATTTTGCTTTGAGCATGATTTAAGTATTGGTTGACTTGCACTAAAATAAAATTAATTGAAGGGCTTATCCTGAAGTTCGAAAAAAAGGTGATTGATAATATTATGATGGAATATAGAGTTCAGTTTCTCACTAACTATTAGTTTTAAAATGTCATGTTATAGTAGAATTTTCAATTTAAATTAAATATTAATTATTGTTGAAAATTTCTAAATAATCACAAATTTTTTTAATCTTTTAACCCATAACTAGCATGGAAACGAAGAATTACTTCAAGGATGATAACTATCTGAGGAGACAGTTTCTGTATGGTTTGTCTGTCACTGATACAATCGATATAAAAGGGACGCGACTATGAAAAATTTCAAAATCATATTTATTTATATAGAAAAAAATTATCCTATTAAATCTAAGAGTCATTTTTAGAGCAGGATAAACTGCAAAAATAAACTTTACAATATCGAAAAATGGTGTGCAGATGAACATAGAATCCTGGGGTTATTTTCGATACCACTTTTGAGACCAAGTTCACGTTAATAGGGTAGTTATGATAGAAAAGTCAAATTCAAATTATGGTTTTAGGGAAAGAACTGAGTTTATAATTTTTTAAATTCAGTTGCTCCATTTAAACATCTAGTTATATATCCTTCAATTAACAAATGTTTTCAGCTGGTTAATCAGTTAAAATCTATTGTTTCTTTCATTTATTTTTTACATTTCTCTAGAATTTGGCCACTCTGTATTAGAGAATTTAAATAAATATTTTCAAATACTTCAGTTACATGGCTGCACACTTGTATTCTTGTGTTTACATTAAACAAGACATTCATTATCTATTTTTGGTTTTATAAACTTGATTAAAAAATATTTTTCCGCCATTCCTTAGAAATAAATTAATTATGTAAAAAAGGTCACGTAAAACGCAAGTACACTCTTAATCTTAATTTTGTAGAAAGACAAAAGAAACATGGAAAATAAAATTACTCATTGCATTATAAAAATGCTTTCAAAGAGATACTTTTCGAAAGAACTTAAATAAAAAAATAAAATAAAAATAATATATTAATAAAAAATAGTAAATAAATAAAAAATTCAAAGATACAGCCGTGCATGATAATTGTCTCCCTTTACTAACATTTGTCATAAGACTCAGGTAACCTAATTCGAAAAAAAAATTCTTTCTTCATTTCCAGACTATTTATTTTTCGACATTTTATTATTTTCTTACAGACACTAACTTTAAAGTTACATATTTTAAAAAATATATCACTATATGAAATAATATGTATTTAAATGCTTTCATCTCTGCTTGTTTATTAATTTTTAGCTTTGATTAACATTGGCAATTTGTTTCTAAAAATTACCAATTTGTTTTTAAAATTAAATAAATATGTGGCGTTTAAACTGCAAAACAAAGAAATTTTTCATCAATGCTGAGTTATAAGCGATAAGTTAAATGAATGCCGTAAGTCTATATCTAAAATAGGAATTCCTTTTAAATGAAAAGTTAAATTAGAAAGTTAAGATTAATGATTTCTGCTAATGTCTAAATATTAATCACACCATCTGGAGAAATTTGTTATTCTCCTATTATTCATAAAAGGAACATTTCAATGGACAGTAGTAAATTAATATGTTTTACATTTAACAAGAGATTGGAAATTAAATGTCAGAACACAATAACGAATAGAACTTAATTAGTGTCTATAAGTGAAAAATCGTAGCCATAAAGAAAACTAAACAAGATATCAGTTGGACAAAGAAATGATTTTGATAATGCTTTGAGAAACGCATAAAACTAAATGATGAGTTTGTATTAACTTAAACGATATTATAGAATTAGGCGTAGAAAAATTAATCGACGGTTGTAAAAATAAAGCCATAGTTGTTACAAATGATTGAAGATAAATATCAATTATTGAAATATTTAAAATTTATGGTCGAGTTTTTGCACACAGCTTCTTAAACGTTTTCTTTATTGTGATATTTGCCAGTGCAAACATTCGATGTGACAGTAATATCATTTTATAGATATAAATATCGATAGAGATTTCGTTCCGTAATTTAGAACTTCACTACTGCTAACTTTCCAGAAAAAAATATTGTTACAAACTTCTCAGGTTCAAATAAAAAAGTTTGTTAGACAGCGTGATAAATTTTCTATTGATAGAATCAATAATATAAAAAGGAAATCCTCATTCAACAGCGATGTAAACTATAGCTTTAAGGTATTTTAATTTAATTTTGTAAACATTTGTTTAAGTTTTAAGTTTTTTAGTTTAATTTTTTTTTCTTTTTTCGTACCTTTTTATACCAGCACTCGATTTAACCCTTTAACGGGACTCGATTTAACCATTTATTTCTAGTAAAGGTAAATTAAAGTATTTTTGGAATTAAAATTGATAAAAGAAAAAAAACTAATTTAGCTCATAAAAAATTAATCTGAATTTTAATGCCATTTTTTTTGGAGGTAAGTATATTTACCACGACCTATTAGCAACTTATTGACTTTTATTTTTCGTTATTTATAAAATAAATTTTATAAATGCTACAAACTTCAAAAGGAATTATGTATTTTATAACTTTTATACGTTTTCTTAAAGTAACAAATGGCTACCAAATTTATTCAAACGCACTTTAAGAAAGCTGAAGTTATTAACCAATAGAAACCTAAATTAAAAGTGGTAAAGAAGTTTTAATTTAAATAGTTTCAAGTCTATGTAATTTAAAAGTTTACCACTTTTAAGTTACATGGACTTTAAAAAGTAGTGGTAAGTATACTTACCACGGCCTTAGAAAGGGTTAACTGATATCAATATGTTATTCCTTCCAAAAATACAAAGTTATCAAAAAACAATTATAATTTTATACTTTTCCGATCAAAACATCATTTTTGTAATAATTAATTAATTTTATTAATTAATTAATGATTTTGTTAAATAATTCCTTAATTTTATACAATTATCAAGGATTAGGGAAACAATTAAACTTACGCAATTAGAACTAAAATTTCAGTTCAAAAAAATTAAAAATTAAAATATTTAATATAATACTGTTTTCATTCATGTTCAGCTAAATAGATTTGATGAAAAAATTTACAATAAGCATTTTTAATCAGTTCTGTAAATGTAGCAAGCTACGATATTTAATTATGAATATTCAATTAATGAGGTGATAATAAAAAAATACATTTTCTCTTTCCCTCAATTATATATTTTGTTTGAGCAACAGATTTTCTCAAATGCCCAATCAGCGTATATAAAAGAAACGAATCACGAAATTTAGGATTGTTAAGTTTAGATGAAAGTAAAGAAAAGTAAGTCAACAGACGGTAATGAGAAAATTTCTTTGCAAAGGCTTCATTTTGTAAGAAGAAATGGAAAAATATTTATATTAATATTTATATTATTATTTAAAATGTAAGTTATAGAAAGAATAAGTTCAGGTGAACCTAATGTACCAAGATGCCAACTTGCTCCACTTTATAATAATAATAATAAAAAAAATTCCAATGGTATCGAAATTTAAGTTATTTTTAATTCAATAATTGTTATTTTAAGTAATTTTCCACTACTACATATCAAAAATTCAAAGTATCATACAAAATGCAACTTTATTGTAACTATTTCATGGTAACACTATTAAAAAGTAAACGTAATTATTAAGGCCCGGATTTTGATGACATTTGCATTTTTTTGCATTTTTTGCATTTTTGGACATTTTTCGTCTTTTAGAGCATTTTTTTAGATTTATAGGGCATTTTTCTTTAAATTTTGGGGCATATTTTGCATTTTAATGCATTTTTTAAAGTTTTTTGTTAATTTTTTCCAATTTTTATTATTTTTTATCAATTTTCATTGTTACACTGGCTTCCAAACAATGAAGAAAATCTATAGGATATTAACAAGTGAAGCCAAATCTTTTCAAATTGAAGAAGAATTGTCAGTAAGTGAGACCGTCTTTTTCAAGTACGCACCTATGACATCAGTAGACGTTGAAAGAAGCTTCTGCAGGAATGAAAATTTACTTTTAGGCAAGAGACGCTCGTTTACATTTCAAATTATCAAAAAACATTTAATAATCCAATGTAATTCTGATATTTAGTAATATTATGAGATGGAATTTGTTATATCCATTAAAGTTTCTATACGAAATAAAAATATTTTGGTGTCAATATATTTTCCTTTTTTTTGTTATTTTAGGATATAAAACATATTTTTTAAACTTTAATGAGCGTAGAACAAGTATTGCATTGCTTTATATTTTTTAAAGGAGTCATAATAATTTTAAAGAGCAAAACATTTTTTTTAATTCAATATTTTTGCAATTATTTAAATTTTTTGCGCAATTTTTGCATCTTTAAGGGCATTTTTTGCCCTTTTTAAGGTAATTTTTTGCACTTTTTAAGGTCATTTTTTGCACTTTTTAAGGGCACTTTTTGCACTTTTTAAGGGCATTAGTTGAGAATTTTTAGGTCATCAAAATCCGGGCTCTAGTAATTATCCTTAATTTACAAGTTTTACGATTTAATTCGCTACCAATTTATAAAAAAATTCGCAGAATGCGGAGCAGTTGGCATTCCTGTAAGTAAACCATGAAGTTTCAAATACTGAAAAAAAATTATCAATGTATAAAAATGAAAACAAGCAAATAACGGATAACTTGGGATTACGTAATGGGGAAATCCTCTTCCAATAATATATTAACATTTAGATATTTTGCCCTTTTTTTCAGCAATTGGAACTTTATGGTTTACTCTAGATTTGCCTAGGTTTCTATACATTTAATTTTAAATTAGTTATGGAAACAGAATTTGTGATGATAAGTTTTTCCCGCGGTCTAGTGTCCTTTTAAAGGAGGAAATCATTGTAAAATGCTCAAGAAATAGACCTCTAATTTCGACGACTTATTTCTATTATATTATCTTAAACGAATTAAATTTTTTCCTTATTTTT
Organism: Parasteatoda tepidariorum; assembly: GCF_043381705.1. NCBI lineage: Eukaryota > Metazoa > Arthropoda > Arachnida > Araneae > Theridiidae > Parasteatoda > Parasteatoda tepidariorum. The sequence goes on along the minus strand of NC_092209.1, from coordinate 54,221,328 downwards.
CAATATTTTTTAACTATAAAAATCCACATATTTTGATTGATCTCAAAATAATGTTTAGATAAATCAATTTCTCGACTTCAGGCAGCTGATTTTTTTCTCTTCCGTATTCAAAACTAAAGTAAAACCTCATGAACCTTTTGAAGAAAAAAAAATACTTTTAACTTAAATACTTACTTATTAAATATTTAGAATTTATATTTGATCTGAAAATTCATTTATAATCTTTTTAACTAAAGTGTTTGCCTCTTTAGGAATTATCAATTTAGTTAAAACGCTACCACTTTTTACCTCACTACAAGAAGCAGGGCTAAAAGATAAAATAAACCAAGACGGAAAAGCTCAAAAACCGATCAAAAAATCATTTACAATTACAGCCTATTTTTGAAAAGATTAAAACAAACATGAAACCCAAGATTTTTTTTTTAAACAGTTATAGCACATATATTAGAAAGATAAAGTAAATAGTGATGAATACTTTATAATAAAAATGGTAAATATTTATTTTAGTCATCAATGGAATTGCTTTGCTTTTTCTTTTGCCATTGGCATGACAGCCCTTTGTGGGACAGAGCCTTCCCTGGAACCTTCCTCCATTCTGCCCTTTTCTTTTTCGCAACTACCACTAAAACTAATTTCAAATTATTCAGATTCAAAACAAAAACATTCATTGCATTTACTTTCAATAGGAAACTGGGAAAAAAATATGCTAGAAAAAGTAGCTATCTTTAATCGCTTTTTTAAAAAAAAAACTTGAATTTTTTCAGTAATTAAGTTTTACATTTTTAATTGCCAGTAGCAACCCTGTATCTAAGCATAAATGCAACATCACATATTGTAATTTTTACATCATTACAAAATGTTGCGTTTTCGCATATTAGATATTGGAAAAAGAAGATCCAGAGATCTGGATGTACTCTTTAGAATATTACGATATATTTAGTTATTAATTTAATAATTGTTAAAATGAAGTATGTAACTTGATTTACTTAGTAATTAATTTAACAATTATTAAAACAAAGAATGTAACTTGATTTGCTTAGTAAAATTAATTTAATAATTATTAAAATAAAGAATGTAACTTAATTTACTTAGTAATTAATTTAATAATTATTAAAATAAAGAATGCAACTTGATTTATTTAGTTATTAATTAAATAATTATTAAAATAAATAATGTAACTTGATTTACTTAGTAAAATTAATTTAATAATTATTAAAATAAAGAATGTAACTTGATTTACTTAGTAATTAATTTAATAATTATTAAAATAAAGAATGCAACTTGATTTATTTAGTAATTAATTTAATAATTATTAAAATAAAGAATGTAACTTGATTTACTTAGTAATTAATTTAATAATTATTAAAATAAAGAATGTAACTTGATTTACTTAGTAATTAATTTAATAATTATTAAAATAAAGAATGTAACTTGATTTACTTAGTAATTAATTTAATAATTATTAAAATAAAGAATGTAACTTGATTTACTTAGTAATTAATTTAGTAGTTATTAAAATAAAGAATGTAACTTACATAATACATGTTCTCACTGAAACTGAAAGGACGCAGTCTGATGCCGAGAAGAGCAAGAGTAAGGCTATGAGGAGACAACACGTCTTCATGTTCGTTACTTTATTGGGCGGTTCCTTCATTAAATAAACATTCATTAAACAATAGTATAAAATGTGTAAAAGCTGCTCATATGAGTAGATTTTCAACCTTGTCATTTCATTTATAGGTGATAGTCCCAGAAAGCATATAACCTTACTGCGTCTTAATTTTCTTTTTATGGTCACAAAAGTGTTTGTGCTAAAAATCTTTTTTTCGACAAAGCATAAATATTGCAGTTTCAAACCTTTCATCCTAAAAGGATTAAAAAATTTTTTTAAAAAAGTATTGTCACTTAGATCCATAATGACGTTTTAAATGACGTCACACTAGCCACAGGATCAAATTGCATTGTTCATTAAAATTTCGGGACAAGGTTTGCTGAGCATACAAGACTTTGCGAAAAGAAACCTTATCATTACCTAGATTTAAGATTATTTTCATCTTGAGACTAGCTTTATTCAAGGATTTTTTCCACGCTTGAAAGCCCAAAGACAACCTCGATTTCAGGTTTTTATATAGAAGGTTGTTTTCCAAGGTTGTTTATATAGAAGGTTGTTTTCCAAGGTTGTTTATATAGAAGGTTGTTTTCCAAGGTTTTGGATTAGGGTAGAATAGAGCAGATTGTGACAGATCTCGTTTTAAGGTTTACACGTAAACCGCGTAACAAGCCTTTTTATGTTTACATTAAAAGGTTTTTGAGTTAAAATAAACCTTATTTTGCTTTCTGGGAGTGGTGTTAACTCTTTGACGGTTATGAACGAGTTCATCTCGCAATCGAATCGTGCCTCATAATGCGCGCAAACGAGTTCCGCTCGGGAGCAAGATTTTGACCGTAATGGTTAGTAACGAGCACTACTCGCGTAGTGAAATTTTTCCCCAATGCGCGCTGGCGAGCTGAGCTCGTTCGCCATCATTATTCTGCATTGACTATGTTAAAAACGAAAAGTACGTAAAAACTGTTATTTATGTACTACGAATACTTAAAGAAATTTTTTAAAAAAACGCGTGAGGCGAGCTATCTACCGCATCCAGAGATGCCAACTTGCTCCGCTTTGTAAAATAGTATTTCCTAGTGATAGCGAAAGTCAAGTTGCTTTCAGCTTAGTATTTTTCCTTTTAAGTAATTTTTTCACCACTAAATATCAAAAACTATAAGTAACATATAAAATGCAGCGTTATAGCAACAATCTGCTGGTTACTGTATTAAAAAGTAGGCGTAACTGTCCTTCTCCAACGAAATTTACTACATAATTTGCTACCACCTTATTATAACAATTACAGAAGACGGAGCAGTTGGCATCACTAGCGAAGGGTGACATTTTCGGAAGAACGGAGGTGGAAAACAGATGCCACTTTCGACTACTGTTTGCGTATAATACTGCGCGAATTAATGAAACGAAAACTGCTCATTTCCCTGACCGTCAAAAGGTTAACACATTGCATGCTGGCATTTTTCCAAAGTATATATATTACAGCTGTAATAGATTAAAATTTGAAAAGAAAGTGATCGGCAAGATTTCATAGCAGTTGGAATAAATTTGTCACTATAACTACAACTTCAATTTTAAAAAAAATATTCATGGCGAATAATTGTAGTACTGATTACGTATACACTGAATTATTTATGTTTGTGGTAATCACGAAAGGAGAATTTCTTTGGAAAACAGAGCGGAAGCGAAGTAGTTTTGCTACTACTTTTTAAATTTTACTATGGATTGCACAAATTTCAAAAACGTATTTTTGTAAGACCCGCTTGCAATATGTTTACTGTGTATATATCATACATACAGGGATGCCAACTGCCCCGCTTTCTACAAAAGTTTAAATAAATTGGCAGCGAATTAAATTGTGAATCATCTTAGCATAATGATAATTACTCCCACTCTTTAAAAGTGCCACATCGAGAGTACTGCATACATTAATGTAATTATATTTTGAAAGGTATCTAAATTGTGGCACGTACCTCGTCAGCGAAAAATATTTGCCAATAGGCAACGGAGATATCATATTGAGATATACAGAGATTACTGCACTCATACTTATATGTCGTAGTTATCTTAGCATCAGCCCCGCGAGGGGCTCTGACTAATTCATCTGAGAGGGAATGTATGATAAATTGCCGAAGCGCAATTAAATGGAAGGTTAGGGTTCAGTAACATTTACTGAGTGAAAATTAAAATAAAATAGCGAGATTTAAACAAACAAATTTGAGAGAGAAGAGGTTTATGTGGCAGACTGCCTCGCCTACCCCAGAGCTTCGCAGGTGCACAGTAGCCACATAGACTCAGAGAAATAGGAAAAATAGAGATTACTGCAATAAAATTGCATTTGATTTGATATTTAAAAGCTATGATAAGATGAAAAATACTAAATTAAAAATAACTTAAATTTTATTACCACTAGAAAATATTTTTTTAACAGAGAAGTAAGTACATATATGTATAAATTCTTTATTTATGTCACGCAGTCAGTAATACTATATTTCTCCGGATAAACAATTTTAAGTGGTAGTCTTTTAATGTGTGATTCTTAGTTTAGTAATTCGATTTATAGGGTTTTTTCGCACCATTACTTCTTAATAATTCATTGGCCTATGTGATGCGCCACTTTGTTATACTGACGCTGTATTGAGCTGTGTAAAATGTTGGCAAAAATAACCGAAAATCTGTAAATTTCAGTCTGTTGTTATGCAAATTACAGCACAATTACAGTATAAATGCGAATCTGAATAACATAGAGAAGCAAAAATATATACACTGAAGAGCCAAAAAAAACTGGTATGCCTGTCTAATATCGTGTAGGGTACCCGCGAGCACGCAGAAGTGCCGCAACACGACGTGGCATGGATTTGATCAATGTGTGAAGTAGTGCTGAAGACAATTGACACCATGAATCCTGCAGGGCTGTCCATAAGTGGGAGTAAGAGGGGGCGGGGATATCTTCTGAACATCACGTTGGAAGGCATCCCAAATATATTCAATAAAGTTCATGTCTGGGGATTTTGGTGGCCAGCGGCACTCTTCTGAATTTAGACACTTCCGCTGGCCACCAAAATCCCCAGACATGAACTTTATTGAATATATTTGGGATGCCTTCCAACGTGATGTTCAGAAGATATCCCCGCCCCCTCTTACTCCCACTTATGGACAGCCCTGCAGGATTCATGGTGTCAATTATCTTCAGCACTACTTCACACATTGATCGAATCCATACCACGTCGTGTTGCGGCACTTCTGCGTGCTCGCGGGTACCCTACACGATATTAGGCAGGCATACCAGTTTTTTTGGCTCTTCAGTGTACGTTCTCACATGAGGCTGATATGTACGAAAAGGTTAATGCAGAGTACAGTTTGGCTAGATTTTAACATACTATTTCCAAAACTACTGCCCTGGGAAATCGGCAATATTTAAAGTGATAGTGAAATAACAGAAAATGTTTTTAAAATTTTGCCAGCTCTTATAAACATCAAAACATAGATAAGACGTAGAGCTGCCAACCTGGAAGTTCTAGCACTCGATGTTATTTAAAGTGGTAATTAAATAATTATGCAAGAAAAGTTCCTTAAAATTTCGCCATCATCTAAAAATATACTGTTTGCTTTTAAGACATCGTGTATACCTTTAAATTATTCATAAATTCTTAAATATTTCTAAATCAAATGTTATAACAGAAATTCTGCTAACCAATTTAAATACTTGAAAAAAATCTCTGACTAAAAGCTGAAGAAGATTGCATGTCTGTGGAGAATATTGTACCCCCCCCCCAAAAAAAAGCCCCACACTGGATAACTTTTGATTTAACAACCGGATCTACATGTTCCAAAACTCAATCTTAATGGTTCAAGGGGTTGACCTCAAATATGAAAATTAATAAGACCAGACAATATTTTAAGTCACGAAATCAGACACAAAAACGTACTTTATCTAAATAAATATACCTTTTTTATAAATGGATTTGGATCTCTAACCCTCAAAACCAGGGTTGGCTTTTTGCCGGCAGAAATTGGTTTTTGCCATGCCAGTGGCAGAAACTGGTTATAACCGGTAAAAACTGACAGAAACTAAAAAAATGTCTAGATTAGTTCTAGTAATTGCTTAATGACATTTTGTTTAAGTAAACTGAGAAATGTGACTCCATGTAACTGTAACAAACTTTTTAATTCATTGTTTGTAAATATATATTATTTTGTAATTACATATTATTTCAGTTTTAAAAAATATGCAATCGATGAAAGTTTCACAAATCTTGCTTGTTCCTTGATGGCAATGCCTGCTAGTTCTGCTGGACTTGAGAGAATCTTTTCAAATTTGAGAAGATTCTCTCGATGCACAAAGATTCCCTTATGCACGAATGAGACTTGAGAGAATCTTCTCAAATTTCTCGTTCGTGCATAGCAAATTGAGAAATTGTTTAGGTTCAGAAACTGCATCAAAACTTGTCTTTTGTTATAGTGCAAACAATGTAATATTTGATTTTGAATGGTGATAATTTTGTAAATAAATTCTACTTTGTTTAACATTTAATTGTTTTTTCGATGAATTATCCATTGTATGTCAATCTCAGTACTTACTTCTATGTCATTTTCCGAATTTCTGCCACAAATGTGGCAGAAACTTGCCAACCTTGCTCAAAACATAGGGGGTTGCGCAATCTGGGAAATATGGTCCCAAGATTGTGGCCAGGAGAGCGGTTCAAAGCTTGGACTCCTTAATTTTAATGTTACTTTTCTCGCATTTCGCCATAAAGAACTTTTTAAACAAATTCAAAAATTTTTGCACGTGATGAAATTGTTTTACCCAAAGATAGTTTCATGAGTTCAAAGGCAGTTTAACTTTCGGTAAATATTTATTATTTTATTTAACGACAGCCGAAAAAAAATTTGAACTTTAAGGTATGCAATTTTTTACATAGTTTCAAAGAAGGTAATTTTACATAAAAAAATAGAAAGTTTGCGCATATCGGTCAAATAGTTCCTGAGAAATCGAATTTTAAATATATATATATAGACATACATATAGTTTTAAACTTTGAATTCTCAGCAATTAATTATTCGACTGATTTCGCTCAAACTTGTCCTGTAAAATAACATTCTTTAAAATGATGTAAAAAATTTCATACCTTACAATCGTGTTTCGTAAATTCCAAATAATGTTCTTTACTTAACTAGAATTTTTAAAAATAAAATTTTTTTAAAAAACGTCTAAAAAAAAGACGCAAAATCTCGTAAAATGTTCTTAACTTCCAAAAACTTAAGTTGCTTGGCCATTTACTGTATAGGAATTTATTCAATATTTTATTTAATTAAAATTGTAAACATTTTTTAATGCAAAATAGAAACTTTTCAACAAATTTCTTTGTGTTTACTTTTTGTGCTAATTTTTCTGTAATTAAAGGTTGTGCTACAGATAAACTCGGAAAATTCCCCTACCGGGCATATAAAAGTCTGGTAGTTACAATATTTTGTTTAGATTTCACTCATTAATATATCTTAAAATATTACCTGATGAAAAACTTTATTTGCTTCAAAAATATAGGAAATAACAATCGACATATTTCTAGCGCTTAAACAAGGTGCGTATTTTCAAGACTTGCCAGGGGTGAATGAGAAGAAACAAAAAGTGATTTGAAATATGAAACGTAAATATTTTATTTCTACCCCGTGTAGGGAAGAATTAAAGAAAATTATAAAACTGATTTAGACTATCAGTTTCAATACTTAAACTTATTGAATGCAGACAACTTATGGCACAATATTTCAAAAAATAAAACTCAGCCATTATAGATAAAGTTGCTTTTAAAGATAAAGAAGAAACAAGTCACTTTTGTTTCTTCTCATTCATGCCCGACAAGTCTTGAAATTGAACGCCTATTTTAGAGAGCTTGAAACAGGGGGATTGTTATTTCCCATTTATATATTTTTTAGGCAAATAAAGTTTTCAATTGGGTAATATCTTACCGGCCTAGTCTCTTGGGATTATTTATTTAATATCCAAAGATTATAATCCGGAAGAAAGAAAAAGTTGATTCTAAAAATATTTTATTTCTAGTCCGTGTTGGGAGGAACTAATTTTTTGAGTATCAATTTCAATATTTTAACTTATTGAATGCAGACAACGTATGCAATAATATTTCAAAAAATATAGTTCGGCATTTACAGCTTAAAATTTAATGGAATGGTGGGCAAAATTTCAACAAAGCCAAGATGTAGCTATTTATAGTCCAGCTTAAATTAAAATGTTTTTCGACGATTCATACTGAATCTTCTTATTAAATTATATTTGTGATGATAACAAATGAGTACTTTCTTTGAGAAAAAAAGAGTTAGTTTTAATAGCACCATTAAAATCTAATAACCATACTACGATTCTAATTTATACTATGATTACAAAAAGCAACCATGTAAATTTTCATTTCACAGAGACGACAACTTACGATGTATTGAATTTTAAAACCGTCGTTGAACAGCCGACCCAATAATGTTCAACTCCCCAGCCTTGTAGTTTTGAACCCAATCCAGAAGACAAGCGAACTCCTGGATCAAGTATTGGGGGGGGGGGGTTGCCTTCGTGGAGGTCTTTTTGATGGCACTAACTCGCATTTGCATTACCTGGGGAGAAAAACCACGAAAATTCCCCATTATTATCCTAACGGCAAGGGGACTCCAACCTATGATCCGTCTACCACTGAGAATATTTTATTTTAAGTCAGCACTGTGGTCGGGGCAACACGGATGCGGTATTCGTATCGACCAGCCATTGCTGGGATTCGAACCCGCTTCACATCAATGGAAGGCGAAAAAAATTTTAAAACGTCACCCAGTTTCAGTAAGTTGGGGTTCCTTTTAATTATTTTTAGATTTAGCTAAAATTCTGAAAAATATCTTGTCTTATTTCCTACCAATTTATTAAGTCCTTTGCGTTAAGCGGAACAGGTGGCATTCTTATTCCAAAACACTAGAATTCTAATTACCCGATGTATTTAACTACTTAATGTTTCAGTTCAGTTTTCACTTGTTAGTTATTAAATCTGCTAAAAATTTAAAGTTCTAAATTCTGTCTACAATTATTTCCATATCTGTTGCAATATTTTTGAGTGTTCCTAACAATAAGTACATGCGAATTAAAATTTAATCTTATATTATCAATTATAACTTCAATTTATCGATTAAAAAATTAAAATATCTTTAAATATACTTAAGCATTTTAATTTTAAATATTTTTACAATATAATTTAAATTTTTTAATTTCCGGAAAAAGACAGAGAATAAAAAATACATTAACTCACCAGTGTTTTTATTTCTAAAAAAAAAAGTGTCTCTTTAACATAAAATGTCGGTGTTATAAGTTCAGCTCAACTAAAACTATTCAGATTTGAAGTTTTGTTTTATAGGAGAATCGGCGAAAATTTAAGAAGTCGCGCGCAGGTCGAGGATATTTGAAGAACCAACGAGCTTCATTCGATTCATCAATTAATAAGTCATTCATAAAGCGTGTCACATTGCTTATTCATTCTGAAAAGCTTAAATATATTGAAAAGTTGTACACTACTAAATTAACGTAAATTAGTAACTGAATATTTAAAAAAATATATATACAGAACTAATTTGTGTTTAATTGTTAATATTTGCGAAATATTTAAGTTTTTGTTTCCATCTCATTTGAACTTACATATTTAAGTTAAACTTTAAAAACAAGATTTTACGGATAAATTACCATAACTCCAAAACTTTTGCGAGATATTTTTTCCAGTGGTAGTGAAGAGCAAAAATAAAATAAAAAAATATTATTTTTTATAGAACTTTTTTTTTCTTAAAATATAAAGATTTGTTTGTTTGATCTTCAGTACATTTGTTTAAATTACTTAAATGCAGTGGCTGACAAAATTCTTTTAATTCTAATATATTAAAATATTATATTTGCTAACACTAAGAAACAACTTTTTAGTGGCCTGAAAAATACCGGGAAACCGAGACATTCGTTAATCCTTTGTACTAGAGATGAGTTTTGTCTCGCTTTTGGAGGCACGAGCTTGAGGGGCCGCTCAAAAAGTACGTACATCCCGAAGGGGAGGGGGGAGGTATTATACAAAGTACGTACATCAATACACCAAATTTAAGTTTGACTTTTTCCTACATATGTATTATAACAAGCTAAGTACGCGAGAAGCAGCCAATATCTACTGCAAATCGTTAAGTGTAACGATGAATCTTGTTGTCCTAAATTTCGGAGTTCAATTCTTAATCTTGTGCCTAACAGATTTTTATCAGCGCCTGTGCCCATAGCACAAACTGATGATGGACTTGATATTAATGAACCACGAGGAACTTTTCCATCATTATTTTTACCTCAAACGTTGGAGCCAATTGTAAAAGCTGCTGTTAATCAAAAAATAGGTTTGAATTCCATCACAGAAATACCATACGATGCAGCATGCCCATCAGTAGGTGATATTAAACGCAAAATTTGTCTTACTTGTGGTACATATTTTGCATCTTTAACTTGCTTGAAAGATCACAAGAGAATATTCAAATCAACAAAGTAAGACCAGTTCGTGTAGCAGCTCGTCGACAGATAGAACTTTTGGTCATCCTCCGAAACCAGGAAAACGAAGATGATGCATAGTAGATCGAAGATGATTTCGTTGATGAAGATAATCTAAATTTTTCATAAATTTTTTTACAGAACCAAACGCTTTCTTAAAAGTGGTAAAAAATCTATGAAAATTTTCTCAAAAAAAAGAGCCCGCCTGCTTTGTACTCTGATGGGAAATTTTAAGCCACCAAAGAACCACAGTATTTTATGATTATTAGTTATTAAAAATATTGCATGTGTTTTAAAAGAATTAGTGCTGACATTAGTTAAAATAGCATGAAGAATAACTAAGTCTGTAATATTTTAATTATAATCGAAAAAAAAAATTTTTTTTGGTAACTGATATTGTTTGGCTATACTTCGTTTAAATGTAAAAAGTTCTAATTTTGGAATTTTTTTTTTTTAAAAAGTAAACTTGGGCATAAAATAATTTTAAAAATTTATTTTCTTGAAATAAGAAATTCGGATTAACCACAATATATCACAGGGTGCATAGCCAAATTTTTCAACAAAAAATAAGCACCTTTTAAGCATTTAAAAAATATATTTAAGCACTTTAAACAAATATCATAATTAGGCAAGGTTGCAAGTTTTGATAATTGACGGTTTTAACCGTCATGTCAAGAAAAAACCTTTTGACTAACCTAAAAATCTTAGCATAAGGATAATTATTAGCTATTATAAATATGAAGTATTTTTTAGATTAACATACACGTAAAATCACAAGGGTTCTATCAATATAATATTCTTGAATTATTTTAACAAAAAACTCTTTCTGTTTCGAAAATTACTGTCGAAAACCCACATTTTGGTGTAGAAAATATTAAATATTTATAAATAAAAATGTGTCAAATTGCAATTTATCCAAGCCCTTAATTTGTTAAAACTGTTAAAAATAAAAATACAATTATCTTATTCTTTATAAGTAAAATCAGTTTTCATTTACTTCCATTTTAAATCCTCTTTTCCCGAAAGCTAGCAATTACAAAAAAATAGTTTTGAAGCCCTCTGTACTTCAAGTTCATTTTTCAATTTTATATGAATAAGACAGAAATATAAACTGCTCCTTCCATTGATGTTCAGCTAAATAGACTAAAATGTTGACCTAATATACTATTATAACATAATAAAATGACATGTAATTAGGAAATTTATTCTTATAACTGCACTAAATATTGAAAGCAACTTAATTCAAACCCTTGAATTTATTGATTTAAAAAAATTTTTGACTCATTTAAACAAACATTTATATTTTTTTGTAAATAAGGAAAGGAAAGGAAATATACATATAAGCAGGAGTGCAGATAATTCTGTCCTTAATAGCTCCTCAGAACCAAGTTTTTTTTATCCAAATTTTTCTTTTCTTTTAGTACAATTACTTTTCTAAAAAAATTTTTGGAAAGTGAAGTTTTTATAAGAAAAGAAATTTGACTTCACACAATTCTTGAAGGAAAGAGCATTTGTTAAAAATCAAAATAGTAATAAATTATTAAATTAAAGATCTCTCTCATAAACTTAAGGAATTCAATCTAACAAATTGATAACTAACGTTTTTTAGGAAGGAAAAATTTGCAAAGAGACACATTTTTTAACAATAAAAAATGCTAAAGGAATTTTTTTTGGAAGGAAAGAAATTTCTGAAATTCCCTCATAACCTTGTTCATATGATTAGACATATTCTGCTAACCTGCATATAAGTAGTACAGTACAGAACCCGTTATCTGGAAATCAGAAAACCGGAACGAAATTCGATAAATTTTCCCGCCATTTTTTAAACAAAAATTTTTTTTCCTCATAAGATTTTTCTTTTTTTTTTTAAATATGTTCACCTTACCATCATTTTGGAAATAATCATTAGTGTATTACTTCATCGTTTTTTCTTCTTTTTAAGATTATTTTCCCCCCCAAAATTTTTTTTAGTTGGGTTTAACAATAAAAAAACGGCTTTTTGTAGCGATTCAGAAAACCGGAAAAATCAGTTATCCGGAATAGTGATGGTCCCGATCGTTCCAGATAATCGGTTCCCTACTGTAATGACAAACATTAAGAATAAAAAAATTTATTTATAAGTTGGCGACTTTAGTTTTACTTACTCTAAAAAATCTGCTTAGTTGTGGCATAAAATAAATATTTAGATTGATAACAATTAACTCATAGTTATTAAGAGCACCATGTTTTCAGAAAAATCAATTAATAAGTTAATGAATTTCGCTACATTTTTTATAAATGATATATTAATAATTAAAATAGCATAAAATGCAGGTACTGTGCATAATTTAATGTCTAATAAAATGTTCCCAATGTTAATAAAGAAACTTGTACCACGCTTTTGACAGTTTCAAACAGATTTAGACAAATTGTGACAGGTTTTTGACATCAAAATACCAACCCTGCAATTAGGGAATGCACACTAATAAAAAAAAATTCCTCTTCCTACTGTTGAAAGTTCATAAATACATAATAATTTCCTAAGATTGATGATCATGATCATGAGAAAATATCTAGTTTCTGACAAAGAACTATTTTCTTGATTATATTAGGCACCATACAAACAATTTATACAAAATTTTCAAGATGTTCAATATTAAGTGGTTCAATCTATTTTTAAATTCATAATTACTTTATTTAATTACGTCAAAAAATAATTCCAAAATTATAATTCATTTAACTATTATTTAAAAAGGTTATAGACAGTAATTTTTATATATAAATAAAAGTTATTTGTTTACACAAATTTTAAGCAATCAATGGATGGTCCACCAAGGAAAAACATCATGTTTAAAAGTCTCAGGTAATTCTTAAATTTAACGAATAAAAGAAAGATGAAAATTTTGAGGTGATGAAACTTTGGGATTTTCGACTGCTATGGGGACCAAACATGAAAATACATAATTAGTGAATAACCCCCAAGACAAGTTCGAAGATTATGGTACTGATCTATAAATAGAATAACTGGAGAAGGCCATGAAGATGATGGCACGTCACGAAAGATGAAATTAGCAAGAGAAATAAAAATAATTATCGTTATTAAAGAAAAAAAAATCTTACAATGTTTATTTACAATGACAATTTAGTTAGACCCCGTAAGCAGCGAAGATTCGAGAGATTTTTCAGTTCGATTTAAAAGGGCGGAAATTAAGCCTGAAATGGAGAATCTCTTGCAAAATGTAGCAGAGGGGCACATGAGGGGACAAAAATTCTTCCCACTGAACCCAGCTCAGTATACGCACAGGCAGAACAAATGGCATTTCAATGTGAGACGGCTTGACTGAACGCCGAAATAGATTAGGGTTGAATTAATTGTGAGAATGTTGAATAGAATAATGTCTTTTCGCATAAATCGTGGTGAAAATCAACATAGTAAAGAAAAAATATCTCATTCTGGAAAATTAAGCACTGTTTAAAAACACCCAATGAAAAAAGCACCTTCAGAGGCTTTTAAAAATGCCATGCACAACGAAATATGTTAAATTTTTATTTAAAGTAATATTTGTGGGAATTTTAAGAACAACCAATGTCACTATTTTGTGAAAGGGTATTTAATTGATTAAAAGGTTCCCAACTTTTATTAACGAGTACCAAAACCACTTCCACCAATGTCAAACCAAAAGCGCGAAATAGTTCAGTATACGCACATGCGCATCGGCAAGTATTTCACCAAACATGTAAAACAATGGTGTTTCTATATGTTACGGGATCGACGATACATCAAAATAGATTGGGGTTGAATTAATTATAAAGACGTTAAATAGAACAATGACTGTTTGCATAATTCATAATGAAAATCAACATGGTTAAAAAAAATAATAATTTTGGAAATTAAGCACATTTTAAAAACACCTAAAGGGCTTTCAAAAAACAAAAATAAGCACCTTTAAGAATCTTTTAAAAACGCTACAGATCCTGTATTAATAGTAAAAATGCCTTCAGTCGCTTCTGAACCCATTAAATAAACAAAACCAAAAACGTAACAGCAGAGAAAGGATAATAAAAACCACAAGTCAAACATGTTTAAATTAAGGAACCCTTTCAGATAAACAATACCTAACATTTATGCTGATGACAACCAAAGAAATCTGGAGCTTAAGATAAGAAAACTGGATCATGAAATACAACTTTCCGTCTAATGTGCTGACAATGAAAATTGGTTTGATCCCATTATATTATAAAATTGGACAGACATTAATATACATGAATCAAGGCTGAAAATGTAAGAAGGTGAAAGAGAAAAATAGTTACAAAACAACTACATATCTAGCTTGTTTCAGGAAGGAGTAAAATATCCTTGATTATAAAGACCAACTTATTATAAGATATAAAACAAAATAATACCCAAACAACTGAAATGAAAAATTAACCTCTACAAGAAAGCTTATCAGAAATCTTTATCTTAAATTATTAAGGAAAAAAAAGAATAGATCCTGTATTTAATGCACTCATTAAATAAATTTTTTGTTATTAAATTGGTATAAAGATTTGATTTCATAACCCACCATTTCTAATTCCCCCACCCCAAATACATTTGCACAATGATGTTATATTTTTCTTGCAGAGATAACATAAATTCCTTCCAAGTAAAAGCCAGGGAGGTCAAATTATCATAAATACTATCATTCAGACTTCCTTAAGAAAACAAAACGTCTGTTACTTGTATCAATTCTTTGAAGTTATGCAACACAAATATTTTGAAATTAGAAAGCCTTATGTAAAGCAGCATGTTATTGAAATAAAAGGGAAAAAACAGATTGCACATCAGAACTTATTTTGTTTAACAGAGAGACACCCCAATAATTGAGGCTTTGTTGCATATTTAAAAAAAAAATTTAAACTATAAGCATTAGGGACAATTCAATAAACAAAAATTTATAACTCATCAAAATTTCCAATACAATGAATACGAAAATGAATGTCTTTTCTAATCACAGATAGATTTTACTTTGAATTTTCAATCTATTTAAGATAAATACTCTCCTGCAGATTATGATAGTGTGAGATTTTAATCATCTGAATAAAAATACATAATTTTTTTTCATCATACATCACTATGATAAAACTGCTTAATAAATTTAAACTTAACTAGGTTAACCGGGCGTCTTCAGTACAACAAACCAAAATTAAATAATAATGCTAAGCACCAGGCGCAGTCAGATTACATAAATTGAACTTTCAAAACATGTGCATACAGCATTAAAATGGCAAATAAAGATAACTGAAAATTAAAAATATATATATATTGTTTTATAATTGTGCCAAGATTAGGAAAAAATCCCCATTAAACTTGAACTAGGAAAACAAGCTTATAAGAACACAAAGGCTTTGGGTATGAGTAAAAGGAAAAATGTTTTATTCATATGAAAGCTGCGTAACTATACAAGAAAATACACATCAGTGCTGTTTTTAGAAAATACAATAGATTAAAAAAATAACTTTAACCATGTTGTTTCACGTTACAAAAATTTAAATAAAGAGAAATTTTGCACAGTCTAATAGCGATCCTTTAAGAGATTTGGCTAGTATTACCATCAAATCTAAAAATAAACAAAAAAGTAATTAAATTATCTCTTAAAAGAAATAATGTAAAAATATAACTCCATATCAATGCCAAGGTGTGAGGGCGAAGTTATTGAAGAACTCGCTACTTCCATTGGTAGCAATGAAGTAAAATATTAATAAATACATCTAGCATTTTGATAAACTCAGCAACTATTACTATTTTCAATGTATACAGAATATATTTTTACATCAACATAAGACTGCTAAAGAATCTTGTAAACAAATATAAAGACAGAAATGAAGTATAAACATTTACCTCAGCAAACAGAAATCATTAACAGATCAAGTTATGCCACTTTAATGCACAAAAACTAATAAAAGAGGCACAGATTCATTACAACACACACAAAATTAATATTTTTTAACATTTAACAGAAAATAACACGTATTATGCAAATCTTGGTAACTGTTATATTAAAATAAAATAAATTTTAAAACAACTGTGCAAGTAAACAAGTTGTTTAAATCAGTTGAATCTTTATACTTTACAAATACATAGTTTAATCTATACAGTTTATATTACACTATTATTCATCACACAGAATTATGTAAGTATTACTTTAATAATGGTAAAGTATTAAAACATACTTTATTATCAAGTTACATGAAAAATAATTGAAGGCATAGATAAATACACACAAAATAAATATATGAATGAAACAATTATAAAGCAGAACTTATGAATATCTAAAAAAAAAAATATGTACTATGCCTATACTAAAGAGATATTGAAATTGGGATAAATTTCTTATGAGGAACATAAAATGAAACAAATTGTACTAAGAAAAAGAGGTTAAATTCCACAACAACTCATAAATTCCGCTAAAATTTAAAGAAAAGGCCAAAAGCATCCCAGCAGATAGAATTATCAGAAGAATTTAAAAAATGCGAAGTATTTTTAAAATAATGCAATAAATCATGCACAATTACAAATTTTACCTAAATAGTTTAGCAATAAATAAGTTTGAAATTGTACAAAAATTTCCCATTTCCACTATATAATTAAAACAAAGCAATTAAGTACTAAATCACATTTTTTTAACATTAAATTCCACAGAAAGGTGTAAACATATTGCTATTGTATACAAAGCTTAGACTATTTGAGAAATTTCCCACAAGTTAAGAGTATTTAATGCAATGCGGAAATTACAAAGTTAGAAAAAAACCAAAATGACCATGATTACAGTTATAGTTAAACAAACAGTTCTATTTTAAGAAAGGCATATCACAGAAACATAGGATAGAACTATGGAATAACAACTATCCAAATAATTTCTTTAAAAATAAACACTTGACCCTTGCTCATGTCTTCATGGCTTTAATAAGAGCGAAAGTGTCCAAAACACATATGCCATGTGAGAAAAATCTGTAAGAGGAATAATAAGTTAGAAACAATAAAACTTAGTTTCATTATCTTTACAAAAATACGAAATAGACTAGTAAAAGCTGGTTGTTAAATTTGAAACTATTTCTGTACTTTAAATAGCATTCTACATACAAGCATTAATTAATCAACAGTATAAAAATTTAGTAAAACTAATTGATCCTGCTGAATGATCAAGAGTTCTAACATAATATTTGAACAGCAGCTGTTTTAACAAAAATTTTCGAAGAATTTCAGAAAATTTTATTAAACTTTAAACATATACCACAAAATTTGAAAGTCAGATAAAAAATTTAAAAAAAAAAAAACTTACTTGTAAAAAATTAAAACAATCAAACTTCAAGAGTGACAATCTTTTAGGCCATTGTTGTTTCATGATTTTGTGTTTCAGGGGGTTTCATGACATCTGGCAATTCAGGTGGGCTTGACAATGGTGTGATCTCTAAGCTTTCAAATCCCAAAGTTTCTAAAGAAAAATAGTACGTAGTTTAAATTACAAAAATGAATTTGTACAGGAATTTATGATAACAGAAATCATAACACCAGATTTCATGACGCCTACGAAATATACTACACAACCCTATGGCAGAATGTTTTGGGGCTTTCCGCAACAAACTGCCCTAGCATTAATATTTTTCTTCAAGATTTCTTTAATTATAACAATTACTAATTTAAAGTAACAGAAACGTTGTGTTTACAAAAGTAAAGTATTGAATAAAATTTTTTAACAGAAAAAGTTATATTTTTTAAATTCCAATATTATAGACGCTTTCTCGCATTTGTAGGAGGAAAAATACACTAATTACTTCTATTTTTGAATTTTGTAAATTATAAAAATTAAAAATCGTAAAATCCATGAAGTTACTACAAAATAAAGATCGACAATGAAATCACGCGAATATGACTTTTGTAAAAAGGGATACTCAAATAAGTGTGTGTGAAACATGTTCTTTAAAGGGGGGGGGGGGGGAAA
>NC_092209.1:54186071-54203204 GCF_043381705.1 Parasteatoda tepidariorum | reverse complement strand
GGGGGGGGGGGGGGAAACGAAAGAAAGATCATTTTTAAAGTGAACTATCTTCTAAACTTTTGCGTTTTCTCAATTTTTTATTATTTTATATTATTAATTTGAAATTCTAGCTGAAGCCAGTTATTACGGACTTTTTTTAAAATCCCAAATGAGAATAAAAAAGGCAATTTTTATTTGCAAGAAAGACATCACTGAAAAAAAAATTTGCAGAAAAAAACATTTTTTCAAAAATTATGCTGAAAGGAAAATCAAAATTTCCCCCTTCCCAAACAAAAAATCTTTCTATAAAAACTTTGTAACATTCTGTGACAACAACGCTGTGCAACGAGGCTACACAAGTTGTATGTTACAAAGACATTTATTTTGTGTTGTTGTGATAAAAATATAACAAACCATTTATAAAATGAACTTTTGTATTTACTATATCAATGTAGAATAAAGGTTTCTGCAATGAATGATACTTATATATCATATTCCAAAATCTGTTTTATGCAAATGAAACACAGCTAAGTATTAAAACTAGCAATTGCAATTGAACTACCAATTGAAGTTGCACTAAAAAAAAAAAAAAAAAAACTATATTGAGGGGAAAAAAAACATTATATTGCACTATTCAAAATAAATGACATTCAAGATCATCATTCCATAGAGAATGTTTAAAAAGTGTTAAAATCTCACAACATTTTGAAAACATTAACATACTCATTTCATCATGTTACCATATTGTATCAATAATAATAGTAAGGATTTTAAAGACCAATTGAGAATGCACCCAATGAAGGTCGGTGCAGAAAAAAAAAAAAAAAAAGAAAAAAAAAAAGATTTTTCTAAAATTCTCTACTCTACCTTAACATGGCAAATTAAGTTATTGCAAATGGAATAGTGAAATTTCGCAATTTCACAGAGTGTCAAATCCCCAGACAATTCCTGGTTTTGGGACAAAACTAAGTTTTCCTGACTTTTCCGAATCTAGCTTTCCCCGGCAATTGCCAGTTTTTCTGAAATTTTATCGTATTTGAGAAATAGACATAAGTGTACGAAGAATTATCTGTCGACACTAGAACGTTAAATTTATTGTCTTTCTCTATGAAAAAGTAGATAAAAAAAGGCAGTAGATCTTGTACTACACACTACTGAATCAGAATTTATGCTTGCCTTACTAAGATGTAGAATATTCAATGGTAAACATGATTTTTATAATTAATTAAAAAGCTCAATACTCTTAAAAATACAAAACCGACATAGGTAATAATTTACAATCAGAGTCCCTTTTATATAACATTCTTCGATAATAAATGTGACAAAAGAGTAACAAAATATTTATTAACATGACCAGATGAATGACACATGTTAACAGTTTTTGGAATTGTAAAATAATTACTGATCTATAAGCAACTACTACTGTTTCTCTTGTGTGCATTTCAGGAAATTAGAGTAATTACAAAACAAAAATGAAAATATATTTCATTTCTTTAATTAAACTGTTCAAAAGTTATTACATTTTGTACACGCTTTCAATTTCTCAAAAGAATAGGGAGACAGTAAGCGTATTTAATAAAGTTACAGATTTAGGCGAAATTAAGTTAAATTACCCTAAAAGAAATTGTACCACAACTGAACTTTTTTGTTCTGCAGAGAAAAATGTTCTTTGCAGCCTGGAAGTCAGGGCTCCCGTCCTCGGCGGTCAAAAATTCCCAGCGAACAACGAATTTCTCGAATCCGACGTCCGCACGGACGGCCATTTTCCCGTTAATGTTGGTGATACATTTTCAATTTTTGTTATCTTACAAGAGTCTAGCACCTCACTTCTAAAATGACCCACTAATCTAGAAATACAGCAACATACTGCGTATGGTGGAATTGATGTTTTCTCTGTCTGGGAGTACTGTAGCAGTTAATAGGGACTTTTCAGCAATGAACTTACAAAAAAAAAAACATTACATACTGGTCTTAAACAAGAAGCGTTAAACGCAATTATGAACATCTACCTAAATGCAAAACCCCTTTCAGATTTCTGTGCAGAAACCCCCGTAAATCATTGGCTTGCTTGTGGAACTGGCAAACGTCATATTTGATTCATTTAAAAAAACGCAGTACCCTCGGATAAATTGACATTCCAGATAACTTGACTTAAGTCATTTAAATTATTTCATAAAATAAATAGTAAGTTACTATTAGTAACCCAGTATTTCTCTTATAACTGTATAATGTAATCATATTATTTGTAATCCTAGTAACTACTAATTCATTGTGCAATTTATATAAATATTTGTAATAAATAGGAGAAAATTATGTTTTTATTTATTTAGAAGATACGGGTTAGTTTCAAATGAGGACGGGTAAAATTTCTGAGTTTTTTCGAGCCCTGCTGGAAGTTATATTTTATTTGACTAAAGTCTTCTATAATGCTTTTAGCAATTTTAGTGCTCGGAACAGTAAATCTACTGAAATTAAATCTTAATGTATTTTCAATATAATATGAACAGAATCATACAAGATAATCTAAACAAATACTTACCACTATCTTTATAAGCCAAACCAACTTGAGCTGGAGCTTGGGCTTTAGCGGTGGTACAATTTAAGCCATAGTCCCCTAACATTTTACTCGGATCCATGATCTACAATAATTAGTGTGAAACTTATGTCAGATTGTCATAATAATTCACATATAAGCATTAGAATACGGTAAATTATAATGCAAATGCCATAACTGCTAGCTAAGTATTTTTTATAAAATATCATTTTTTTTCTTCAAATTTTTATTTAAAGAGGTATTATAAAA
Organism: Parasteatoda tepidariorum; assembly: GCF_043381705.1. Taxonomy (NCBI): domain Eukaryota; kingdom Metazoa; phylum Arthropoda; class Arachnida; order Araneae; family Theridiidae; genus Parasteatoda; species Parasteatoda tepidariorum. Next base: position 54,200,422 of record NC_092209.1, on the reverse strand, counting down.
TTCATATCTTGCTCTAATATTTTTCAGATTTATAAATCTACTTTAAAATAATTTTGACCAGCACACCAATGAAAATAAATTAATTATATATATATATATAACTTTAAACACTCACGAAATAAAAAGTAAATTTCAGCTTATAATAGTCATTCGTCATTTTTTAAGGTACCACTCAGAAAAATTAATGCGTATGCAACGCCTAAAATATCATTTTACAATGGGCCAGTTCTCTGCAGAGTTCGCCAAGTGGACCCACCTTGAAAAAACTGGCCTAGGTTTTATTGGGTGGGCCCACCGTGAAAAAACCCACCTGATAAGTGAGCTTAAAAAATAAAAAAAAAATGCTTTCTTTAAAACTTATTGTTGCACATCAAATTTTATATAATTCATTGTACTTCATGAATTTGTCAAATAGAGTTGCAGGATTTATATGATTAAGTTTTTAATATTTTTAAAGTAAAAGAAACTCGAATCTATAATTTTATGGAAGATACTATTGAAAACTTTAAGCGGTTTTTTTCAAAAGGTAATATTTTAATGAAATAGAAATTTAAATAATATAGTCTGAAAAGATACATTTTTCAAATATAGTTGCATGCTTTATATACTAATAAACAGATTATTATTATTAATTTGTATGTTTAAAAAAATTGAAAAGAAATATTTTTTTTTTAACTAAGTGATACATTAAAAATTTAAACAGTTTTATTTTCTGGCTTTAAAAAAATTAACTTAAACTTTTTATAAGAGAACATTTTAAAATTATTTATCTAAAAATGAAATCATTTTCCTACTGTTAATTATATTGAAAAAAATGGAGAAGTGACTGATACTCTTTATAATTATAAACATAATTTTGATTTTGCTTCCTATTAATCTTTTTATAAAAACATGGAAGACCATTAAATATTTATTTCAGTTTTTTATTGAAGTTAGAAGTCAGATTAAATTTTAGTTTTTACTGATTATAATTTTATATTGGATAATATATATATGTTTAATAAATATAGTAAATAAATGCGTGTGAAAACAAAAATATTAACAAACTTGTTCCTTTTATATTACTGCATTTATATTTTATAATGTTTGGGTTAAAAATTATGAAACGTTATGTACTTAAACGATAAAGATTCAAATATGTATTAGTGATAATGCGTTATTTAAACTTAATATAAAATACATATAAAATTAAAATAGCTTTTCGGATTTATTTCCATGTTTAAGCTTATACAACTCTTTTTAATAAATAAAAATATTTACACCATAAAACTTAAAGTTTATGAGCACTAAATGAAAAAACCTGATTTCCCCCGGTTTCTTTCAAATAAAACTTAATTTTCCTCAGGTTTTTTCAATAAAACCCAGTCGAGTTGGGTTTTTTCAAACCCTGGTTCTCTGACCTAAAAGTTTTTTGATATCGAAATATAAATTCTAATAATAAACATTTAGCAATTATTTGTCTTGGTCGTTCTGCATAAAATGCAGCAGACTCAATAAGAATGTTCCGTAAGTTTCCAAAACTCATGAATTATATTTTATTATTTTTTAAGGTGTTAAATCTTTTTATTGCAATTTTTTAATAGAATTTTTTTTAAAATTTATAAAAGAATTACTATTAAATGAAGAATAATGAAGTCAGGTAAAAATTATCAACTTGGCATTTGAAAACTATCAGGTCGCTTGGAAAGACTAATGTCAAATGATTATTTATTTTTCAAAAATCAAAACATTAAACAAGCTGACAATAATGCAGAACTGACCAGTTGACTAATACTCAGCTTTTAAACTAAAGTTATAGGGTGACCTGGGGTAATTCCTGATCAAAAAATGCAAACATCTATTTTGTGAAAAATCTATTCAAGATAGAATTTTAATATTAATTGGAAGTTTGAGGGTTTATGAGATGAGTCCTATGCTACCTTCTTTTGTTTGAAAATCAAATTAGAATTTAAAAGATTTTAAATTTTTCATGATCAGGAATTACCCTTTCTCTTGATCATTTTTGGGGTAATTCCTGATCATTTCTAGGGTAATTACTGATCACCAGTTTTTATATTAAAGGGGATGTTTAAAAATAATTATAATTAACAAATAAGACATCAAGATCAAACAAATAAACCAAAAAGATATGCTTAAGAAGCTAATAAAACGATTTATTTAAAAGCAGGAATAAAGATTAACACTTTAAATATTCCAAAAATCTTTGCATTGTGCCATACATTTTAGGCAAGCTTCCAACACATGCTCATGTTCTGCAGGAATATAAAAAAAAGAGTTCCCACATGGGTAACTTTTGTTGGATTTTTTAACTTTATTAAGTGAGAGTGTAAAATTAAGTTAAGTATATCAACAGCTCTGACAGCAGCTCTCACACTGAAATTTTCATTTTCAATCATTAAAAGAAATTCATTGATTTTGCTTTCTAAAAGCATAGTATCCTTTTTAGGCTTATGATTAAGTTAATTTATAAACTTAACAATTATTCTAAAAATTTACACACATAAATTTAATATAGAAGCAAGGTAAGACAAACCAGAAATGGTACAAATCAGAACACATTTGTCTTGTACAGAGTTAAAAACAAATATTATGATTACAGTTAAAATATATTTCATAGTTGTTCCACTTAATAAATATGAACTGTTATTTAAGAAAAGACAATTAGTTGTTTATTAGCTATTTTTTATACCATTTATAAGAAATGACAATGATCAGGAATTACCCCAGTGATCAATTACCCCATCTGTAGGGGGCAACATTTTGATATAGTTTCCTATAAACAATAATAATGTTTACAGCAGGGTTGGAGTTTTTGCCGGCAAAAAGGGTTTTTTGCCAGGACAGTGGCAAAAACCTGGTAAAATCCGGCAAAAACTAAATTATCTAAATTGCTGATTAAATATTATTGCAAAATACTTGAAACAAAATTAAATCAATCATAAGGAATAATAATTTTGATACATTACATGAAAAAATTATTTTTAACATATTAATATAAAGACAATAATTTTTAAAACATTGAAAGTTTTTGACCTCTTTTCATTTTAGAATCCTTAAATAAATGTTCTTTTACAAATAAATAAAAATTATTATTTGTACAATAATTAACTACACATCTTGATAGATATTTTATGCTCGAAATTATAGTTATATTAATTTAAAATAAGTTCATTTCACTGGAAAAGAGAATAATGGCAAATTTTCCAATCAATAATGTTTTAAACTACTAAAATGATATATTATTAAATTATGATTTAATTATGGAATAATAATGTTGTTAATTTTTTTGTAATTATTTATATTTATAGTACATATTTCAATTTTAGGAATAATTTTGTACCAAAAATGTGTTTTTGTCCTCTCATCTTGGAAAATATAGGTTTTTGCCACTTTTTGCCAATTTGCTTGGCAAAAACCTGTTTTGCCAGGACGGTTTTTACCGGTATTTACCATGGTTTTTTCCATCTGCGGCAAAATCTTGCCAACCCTGGTTTACAGTAGATGTGAAACAATTAAACAAAAGCTTACACTATTTTTATATCAAAGAAAAAGAAAGTAACTCATTTTTATTATTAAGAGAAGGAGGGGGATCTTTGCAGAAATGTGCACATTTTGAAGCCCATCTTTGAAATGGAGAATACAGAAAGCAGTTTAAAAGATACTTATTTGGTTAGATTAAACAAAAAACTATTATTAAGTAAATGTTGTTATACTTTAGTAAAGTGTACAAGCAGTCTTGACCATGTCTCAAATTTAAAAAAAAATTATTTTTTTAAAAATAAAACTTGGGTGATCATTATTTACCCCAGAAACAGAGTGATCGTGAATTACCCCGGGTCACCCTATTTCATAAGCAAACAGGCAGACAATTGCTTTTTGAATTTTATTAAAAGAAAAATTTCTATTAAGGAATATACCTCATCATCTTTGTATAACTCTTGATTTTCAGGAGGGACTTTGGTAATACCTTCAACCATTTTCTTCAGTTCATACACTGTCGTATTTTCTTTAGCATCCAGGAAAATGGTAGTTTTCTTTCGGCGAACCATAAGAAAAACATCCTAAAAATGAAATAATATTTTTAAATTATGTTTCTTTTTTATATATATATATTTTATCTGACTGCAACACTAAAGTTCAAAGAACACAACTGAAGAATTGGGACTTACACTTCTTAATATGAGCTTAAAAATACGACTTCTAAGACTAGCCAGCTACAATTCTGTAGGTACCTAGGACTTTACTGATGATATTGGGAAGAGTTTATTAGGGATGTAATGAACCCTAGCAACAGTTTTACACTGGCCCCAGCAAAGTTGGTCCTATATGAACATGTACCAAGTGACCAATATTGAGATGTCTAAAACTTTTAATATTGACCTATATACGATCAATATACTGTCTTAGTTATATACAAGAGCTAGACTGTTTGTCTCTGACCGTCACTAAGTCTGCGGCAGTCTGGTGCTATGGAAACAAGAAAAGGGCATTTTAGAGAGGGTGGTTTCGATGAAGAGGTCTCCTTTTCTTTCTCCGAAACCAGTTAAAGAGGGACCCCGCATCGTAGACAAACAGTAGGGCCTATATTGGCTGAATAATGAATATAAAATATCGGGTAAATCTGACAACTCAATATAGGGTCAATATTAGTTGCAAAGCAGCGTTGGTGATTTTTTTTTTTTTTTNTTTTTTTTTTTTTTTTGTTTTTTTTTTTTTTTTTAACTTTAAAAAATCAGATTTTTTTTTATTCAAATACATTGAAAGAACTTTATAATTTATGATTAAAAAAACTTTATAAATTATTAATCAAAATTAAATTAATATTAAAACAATATTTTAGAAGCTCTAACTTACTAAAATAATTTTTCATTATAGTACATAGCTTTGAATGCATAGCAACCATTTTGAAACAAATGCATAACCTGGGGTCTGTCCAGGTCAAATTTACTAGGAGAGGGGGGCACCTTTCAACAGTTTTTGTTTAAGAATTATTTTCGAAGTTTTATTGCTTTCTAAATCTAAGTTCTAATTTTTATTTACTAAATTGATATTTGAGGTAACCTCTCAATTTTTTCCAAAGGTCTAAACCAAAGACAAAATACCTAATTTAACATATTTAGTGAACCATGTATTTTGTTGAAATCTACCCCTCCTGGGGGGCAGTTTTCAACAAGTGGTGGGGCACATTTCAACAATTGATGAGAACGTAACAAGATCATACATTTTGGAAAATTAACTTTATCCATAAAATAATAATAATGGAAGAACATATTGGATTGATTTAGGTTTTTTCTACATTATTTTGTCCTTAACAAAATCAAAGTTAACGGAGAATGTCATGAAAAATACAGATCGAGCCCGTTACGCAGCTTAAACTTGGTTGAGGCCAGGGTTGGAGTTTTTGCCGGCAAAAAGGGGTTTTTGCCAGGACAGTGGCAAAAACCTGGTAAAAACCGGCAAAAACTGGTAAAAACCGGCAAAAACCAAATTATCTAAATTGCTGATTAAATATTATTACAAAATACTTGAAACAAATTTAAATCAATCATAAGGAATAATAATTTTGATACATTACAAGAAAAAATTATTTTTAACATATTAATAATTAATATAATGGTAATAATTTTTAAAAGATTGAAAGTTTGTGAGAAAAGATTTCTTTTCATTTTAGAATCCTAAAATAAATGTTTTTTTACAAATAAATAAATATTATTATTTGCATAATATTATTATTTATTATAAAAAATTATTATTTGTACAATAATTAACTACACATATTGATAGATATTTTATGTTTTAAATTATAGTTATATTAATTTAAAATAAGTTCATTTCACTGGAAAAAAAAGAATAATCACAAATTTTCCAATCAATAATGTTTTAAACTACTAAAATGATATATTATTACATTATCATTTAATTATGGAATAATAATTTTGTTAATTTTTTTGTAATTATTTATATTTATAGTATATATTTCAATTTTAGGAATAATTTTGTATCAAAAATGTGTGTGAAAATATAGGTTTTTGCCACTTTTTGCCAATTTGCTTGGCAAAAACCTGTTTTTGCCAGAACGGTTTTTACCGGTATTTACCATGGTTTTTTCCACCTGTGGCAAAATCTTGCCAACCCTGGTTGAGGCAGTTTCATTTTAATGTCATTTCTTTCTATACTACTAATATCCTCTTTTTCTGGAAAATAAAGCATTGATTATCATGCTTCCTCGCTCTCCAGAAACTACCTGCCCGACCAGACGAGCTCCTAGCTCGGCAACAACATTTGGAGCTGTTAAAACTCCAGTTTCATCCAAGTTATATATTTGATCCACTGTAAAATGACCAGAAGTAAGAGCTCTCTCATAATTGTTGAAAAATTCTTGAACGTTTTCTTTATTAAAAGCTAGAGCTCTTGCAAATCTGGTGTTTTACGGTTTTCTTAAAGTAAGCTGTGGGTGACGCTTCATAAAACCTTTAACCCAGTCAATTCCAGACGTTTTATTTTTGTCCCAGCTACTTGGAATTTTGGAGTTGAAACTCTTTGCGTTATCATAGGAAAGTTTTCAAACTTGTCTGTACGTTAGACTATAATTGAGAATTGAACATGTAATTATGTATTCACAAAGCAGGGTTTCTTGCTGGACATCAAAAACTTGTTGGCTTGTGTATTTAGAACTGTAGCATTTTGTGTTAGCTGTACATTGTTTGGTTTCACCAACCAAACAATTATTTGACTTTCTTTTTTTTAATTTATAAAATAAGGCTGAAAAGTCTATTCCAAATAAGTCTGCTGCTGCTCTTAAACATGCACCATTTCTGGCAGCTTCTATTGCTTTTTCAATGTTTTCTTCACTAACTTCTGGTTTAGTGTGCTTTTTTTATATGTTCGCAACATTTTTATAAATTGTAAGAAGGTAAAATAACAGGATTGGGAATTTTATGAAATATAATGTTACATTGTAAACTTTTCAATTTTCTTAAAATTAAATTATTTTTATTCTAAATAAAAAATTTTTGAATATTTTTATAAAATTTTAAAATAATTATTTTATTGGCGCTTTTAATAAATTTTTTGTAAATAAATTCTATTTTTAACAACAATGCAACAAACTGAAACTTGATTTTAAGCTTTTAAAAAAATTTCATATAATTGAAATTTTTTTTTTACAAACATGCTTCCTTGAACACATTCACAAGTTTTTCAAAAAATTTAGAATAATGTCTTACAGATAAAGTTTAGTATTTTGAATGTATTAATGGGTTTTTTGCAGACTAATGACTTCAGCAAGATTACTTAACAAAAAAATTATAAGCCAGGGGCACCTTTCAACACTGTTGAAATGTGCCTCCTAAGCTCTGTTGAAATCTGCCCCTGGTACAGACATTCCGTTTAAAGCATCATATTATCAACCACTTTAGAAAAAGACTTTTTACTAATAAATAATACAGTTAGAAGCAGAATTAAATAAACTAGCAGATGAATAAATATCACTTACCTTATTAAAAGATTACTGGTAGATAAACAGTTTTAAAATCAAAACTGTCTTTTTACTTTTGGAATGTTATAACATATTCAGAATAACAAAACGGTGGTAAAAGGAAAGTGCTTAAAACTAAATGTCAACAGTTATGCATAGTTAAAGCTTATTGTCTGGCATATTGGCGAATCATTAAGCAATATTAGAAAGCAGAAATTCTAGTTGTTGAAACAGTGTTTTCACTACAGCGCGAGAACGCGAGAATCTCGCATATTTTTTTCTTTTCTCGCATTAAAAAATGATTGCCGCGAGAAATTCGCGCATTCTATAAATCAATTTCAAAATTCGCGAATTTCTCGCATTTTGGAAAAGGCTTCGAATTATGTCATTTAGAATAAAATCCGTTTCACTTTTCTTCCTGGATCTTCATTATTTTCAACACTTGCCCCGTTATCCAGCTTCCCTATTTACCAGTAGGCATTGTTCAGAACTTTTTCGAACAACAGAACACAACCCCTCCGAACCACGGAACCCTTTCAGAACACATTTCTCTGCAACCACGTGTTTACTGTAGGTATGGTTTTTCATGTAAGACGTTCAAATTTTTTTATGCGCTAATGTAAGATGGACAAATACCTAGTAAAGGCAAAATCTTCAATGATGATGCAGCAAAAATATTCAATGCTTTAAAAAATAGAAGACGTTAAAAATGTATTATAACAAAAAAAATTTTTTTTTTCCAAGTCTATTTGTATTTTTTCAGTTTTTAGAAATCTCACTTAACTTTCTGAAATCTCACCCTGTTTTTGAGAAAGGGTGAGAAATTCTCACCCATTTTTTTTCTATGATGAAAACACTGTTGAAAGGTGCCCCATGTTGAAATGTACCCCTCTCTCCCCTACCGTTCAGCAGTACCTAGACAGGCCCCTGATAACTGAAATTTGAAGACTAAATGAAACAGAGAATTTAATGAATACTTCTGGGGCCTGTCTAGGTTTTTCTGAAAGGTACTTATTTTGCGAAAATTTAGACACAATTTGTGAAAATTAAAAATATTAAAAAATCAACACACAAATATGGATTTATCGCCTCTTACGAGATACAAAAAATAAAATTTTAAGAAAAAGTATTTTGTGAAACTACTGTTATTCCTTAAGTTGAATTTGTGGAGGTACCGCTAAGCGGTAGCAAATTTGGCTTGGGTAGACTCTTTAACTATTAAAACAAATTTTCAATTAGCAAAACATAATTTTTATTTAAAATTATGATTTTTTTTTTCTCTTGATTTTTAATATGACAAAATAAATGTAACAGATTGTGTTTATAAATATAGTCAGCCATCAAAAAATAAATAAATATTTAATCTATATACTTTGATATTAAAATAATAATTTTTAATCCTATATCAAAATAGATAAGCTAAAAAGAATTTTAAAAAAATTATGTACTCATTGGAATGTTTTTTCACAGAATTTCTTTATAGAAAATCTGATAATGTCAAAGACACAGTAAACATATTATGAGAAAAAAAATACCAGTTAATAACTCTAATGCCTAAAATAGACTTTTCAAGGGAAGAATGACACTATATCAGGAAAAAAATATCTGAATTCGTTAGCCTTTTCTATTTTTGGCATATTAGGGTAATTTCTTTTTAATATAACCTCAAGCTTTAGAAATACACATTTCCCCCCAATAAAATATAATGTAGATATTTTAATTAATATTATTTGCATTTTTTTTGTTAAAAAAAATTCTTGTTTAGTAATTACTTTCCACAGCTATGCAAGTTTACATTAAGACAGCATTAAATGTGAACTATAATCTGTACTTTAAATCTCATGAATCAAAAGATTTTTAAAAATGTAATTTCGAATGTGTTGGAATTTAACACACACCAAGAAAGAAAGTAATTTCGTTAACTAAAATCAATTAACGCAGCGATTTATTTAAAATAAATTTTAAAAATAAAAGAAAATAATAAAAGTATCAATAATTTAAAACACTGTTTTGTAACTTTTAAAATCAATATATTTATTAAAAAAATCATTTGATTTAAATCAACAAACCTTGTTGCAAAGAAGCTGTAAAAATACGCGGGTTAATCAAACAATTCTATATAGAGCCAATATCAGAAAATAACCCTTTGAACACTCATTGAGCCAAGATTCCTGAATATTAGTCCAATAAGGGTTCGAGTTATTTTGCTGCTAGGGAATATTGGGTATACAGCCCAGTTGTCAAATATTTGGCCCCATATTTAGCGAAAAAATGTTCCGCAAAGTACTTTTTGGAAAAAGTCTTTTGGGGAAAAATTTTAATAGATTTAATAAAGAATAATTTAAAATGATATTTTTTACAACACATTATTAGAAATAGTTTTTGGACATATTTGTTTCTAAAATTTGATAATTTATGTTCTGAAAGACATAAAAAAGCATAATTTTGAAAAATAGGAACTAGATTACTTTATACTGAACAATCAGTTATGTACAACTCATTATTTATGTATATTCAATCCAGTATTTAGTCATTTTTTCCTTCAAAAATTGAGAACTTTCTTTTTTTTTTTTTGCTTTGCTTTTTTTTCTATTCTAATTATAAAGCAGTATAAATAATGAAACATTTTTTATAGACTATTTTTTTACAGTCACTTTTTACCCTTAAGATAAGACGATAACAGATAACCAAGGTAGAATGCGATTTTCAATGTTAAAGTTACATTTCTGAACTGAGAAATTTTTTTTACTTCCTGTTTCTCTTTCGCTTCTTGTATTAACCCTACATTTTATCCACATTTTCATGACACAGTGTTCTTTAAAGAGCATTCCTAATGAATGCAGGGAATGTTTTGTGTTCAAAGAATAAATCTTTAATAACAAATCTTAATAAATTGCTTGTGCATCACTTAAATAAAATTTTACTAAGTCTCATTAAAATGCCTATAAAATTTAGAAAATCTTATAAGTTTGCAGCGTAAGAATAATCATAGCCTTTATATACGAATAATTACCATATGAGTTTGAGAATAGCAATCATAACCTTGATTCAGAAATTACCATTTCTTGCAAATGTTTAATTCATTTTAACTGAACGAATGCTACAAAATAAGTTAGTGATTAAAGTTCATTGTGTTACTCACGAAAATATTTCCAAGAAAATGTACTTTATTGAAATAAAAAGTTGTAAATAAATATTTAAAATAACCTAATGTAAGCTTGAAAATTCGAACCAAACGGAATTCCGTGAAAGTAACACCGGTCATTAAAATGATTATATAATACGCAAAAATATAACAAATATGAAAATACGTGCCGATTATAAAGATTATCTTGAGTTATATTTAATAAAATCTTAAAAAAATTAGTAATAAACATAAATGTAAAACTTATTATTCATTAACAAAGCAGAAGAATCATGTGTTATGCGCATTAACAAGCAACAAAGCAATGCATTTCTCATTGGAATGCAAATATTTAGGGATACAATAATCTGAATTTTAGCTATAAATAAATATTAAAGATTTTAAAACCATTTACATACCATGATTTCTCTTAATATTAGGAATAACTAATAAATAATAATATATACACCAAATCAACACTGCTAACCACCTTTAGAAAAAGAACGACCGATTGAGTAACTAATGTCGTTGCCAAAAGCAGTGAATAAATTTGCGAATCCAACGGTACAAATGTGGCACTTATGACAGTCTGAATTTGCCCTATTCGTGTCCTCACTATTGTATCCAACGGTCGACCGAATCCATGTCTTCACCCTGCCCCTTTCCCTCTCCTTCTCTACTCAGTTCTATAGAAATGTACTACGATATTTTTCCTTTTCTTAATATTTTTCGCACTTTCGAAGTCACAAATAATTTTGCACCATAATGGCAAAATTATTTGTGACTATAATTGTCACAAATAATTTTTAAACTTTACACGAAGTTTTCTTCTTTTAGAACTATGTTTAAAGTAGTTTTCAATTCCATATTGTTTCCTAACTAAAAGGTTTTCAATCTATTTAAAAATGAAGTGAGAAACTGACGTACTTCCTTATGACTTTCCACAAGCTTACTCTGCACTCAAAATTTCTTAACAAAGAGGTATTAAATACTAATGTTTCAATTTTCAAGGATTGGTGTACATGGCTAAAGCTATTACTCCCAAAGTAAATTTTGAAACAACGTTTGAGGGATATTCTGCAATACAAATTTTATACTGAGGATTTATCAGACTTTGTTAGTATTTTGTTTTTTCTCCTGTCTAATATGTATACTTTCTTATTTCAGTTTAATATGTCTCATGTTCGAAATTATATTACGAAATATAATATAGTGATTGTCAATTAGACTAGAATTTTGGTTTTTGAGCAATTTCCTTGAGATTTTTATACTGAAAAATTAGAATATAAAGCAATTTTCATAAAAATATTACAGCAGGTAGTTTATTTCGTAGTTCATGGGATCGCTGATCTTAAATCAGAGCGTAAACTGATGTAAAAGTAGTGATGTACTCCCGAGAGGTATATAAGGGCCGTGGTAGTACAGTTGTTAGAGAATCGGTCTCCGGTCAGGAGATTCTGCACTTCAATCCTTGATTCAGCCAAGGTCCACCGAGTACATGCATGCTTTTTTCACTCTTTAGGTTCTCTCTTATCAAACGAAAATCGCACTTTCCTAACTTGATTCTTAAGAACCGCAACTAGAAACAACAGAGGTATGTGAAACAGAAATAACTCTAGATTCTCTTGTTTCAGTTTTTCAATTTTAATAGTCTCAAAAAATGTCGGAGCTTATGGTGTATTTCACGGGCTATAATGGATTAGACAATTTATTTAAAAGGACGTTGTACCACAAGAGAAACCCTTCACGATGGCAAATTCTCTTTCACCAATATAATTAAATTAAAATTTAAATTTAAGAGAAAAAAGAGTTCAGGTTAACCTAGAGTAAGGCATGAAATTTCAAAGCTGAAATTTTTTTTTCAAATATCAAAATGCTAAAAAATTATGAAAGGATTATTTTGGATTACTCTATGTGAATGTTCTCCTACAATGATTAACTTATATTTTGATATTTTGAAAACATTTCTCCGACATTTGAAACTCCAGTGTTTTTTCTGGGTTTAACTGAATTCAATTTTCTCTAAACTTTAATGTACCATTGTAGAAGAAATAGAATTAGCAAAGAAAAGTTGCTCCAGTGGTAAGAGTTGGATAGTTGACATTCTTGATTTTATTGAAATTTTCATTAAAAAAAAATGTTCCTTATAGAAAATAGTTTTTTTCTTGATTTTCGAAGAAAATTTTTTTTTCTTTCTTAATCAGAATTGAATATTAGCGTTTTAGGTGTTTTCTGTCTTTGATATTTTATGAAGGACACAACTATCTACGTATGGAAATTCTTTTAGCAGGAAGAGTGACATTGACAGTTATTTTGCCTCCACTACTTCCCCACTATCTGTTAGAACATAAATACTTCGTACAAAAATCATACAAAATAGAATGACGATAGAATTTTTCTTAGATTTTTAAACAAAAAAAATCTATTTGTGCCAGCAGTGAGCTAGAAATGTATATATGTTTCTACCAATACATAGTTACAAGTAGTGCCTAAAAATGCAAGGTATCAGTGGTGTACTTTTAGCATAATCTCAAATTGAAATTTAGCGTAATCTCATTGAAAAACTGAAGTTTGCGAAAGTTTTATAGCCATTATTTGTGTGCCTTGCCAGGTGTGAACAGGCGTGAAAATTAGTTGGAAAAGATGCCTAAATTATAGCAGAAGAAAAGGAAATTCACAAATCTAAATTAGCTCATTCAACTTTTTTACATTACGGTCCTAAATTTTGAGACCCATTCCTGAGTAATTAAATGTGGAAATAGTAAGCAGAAAGCAGAAGATTCACTTTCATCTGAGGAGGTTTTTAGTTGCCATTTTGAATTTTCTGAAGGGTAGAAAACTTTGACATTTCTATTTAGACTAGTGAGACGTTATTTGCAATGTATTTTTTTTTACACTGAATCGAATAAAGAAAAATTCAAATCGATAGGCCAATAGTTGAATATTTAGAAATTTTTTATGCATTGAAACGTATAGATTTAATTATACCTATTTACACTTTAACAAAACTATACATAAGTGAGGCAGTATTTATTTTTTACTTCCTTATGCTTTATCCAATAAAAATAAAGATTACGTTGATAGATCTAATAGCTTTGGCGCTATAATGATTATGTCTGTTAATAAGTCAAAAATTGTATTTATTTATCAATAAAACCCTCACTACTTCTTAATTATCAGTTCTATCGACATGGGTTTGGTTTAGGTTTCTAGTTTGATTTAGTTTCATAGTTAGATTCATGGTTCTAGTTTGATTTAGGGTAAATCAAAGTTATAAATAATTTCTTTGTATAGTAATGTCAGAATGTCAAATAGTTATAAGTAGATACTCTATGTACCAATAAGTACTATGTACTAAGTACTCTATAGGTCTAAGTCTCTATACTTTTCATACATAAAAACTTTTCGATTTGGGTTAGGTGTCATAAGACTCAGAGTGAAACTTTTAAATAAAATAAATTAATAATAATAGTAATGATGATGATATTTTACTTTGTTTAGACAGATTGTGTAAGTTTTGCCCTTTTTATCCTCTCTTGCTTAGTAAACTTTTGAGGGTGATTGTCAGGGTTGCTATATGTATTCAGATGTAAGTACGAGACCTTGCTAATTCGAGTAAAAAGTGCATCGATAAATATTGTCTGCTTTGAGGTATCAAATAAAATCGATTCGCGATCGCAACGCTCGAGTACGCCGTCTAGCGGGAGCCTGTAAATATCGGACATTAACTTAATACAATCACATTTTCTG
>NC_092209.1:54182631-54185223 GCF_043381705.1 Parasteatoda tepidariorum | reverse complement strand
CTTATTCGCATCTTAAATATTTGATGCCGCATTTAAACTAAACGAATTATGTATAAATTGTAAATAAATGTAAATATTAATTATTTAAAGTGTTTATTCTTCAAACCATTCATTACGCTTCACTGGTGACTTTCGGACGTGATTTTGATAACTCAATTGCAACCTTCGAAAAAGCTATGCCTAATACTGGAGATACAGAGCTCGATAATCCAAGTACTTCTAAATATATTGAAGGCGTCTCAGTAAAACCTCCTCCTTTTTGGAATGAAACTCCGAAATTATGGTTTGCGCATATTGAAGCTCAATTTAAGAATAGTAATGTTTCGGCTGAAATTACAAAGTACAACATCACCGTTGCTGCCTTGGAACAGAAAATTTTGAATACGGTAAGTGATATAGTTTTATCACCTCCCGAAGAAAATCAATATACCGCATTAGAGGAAGCACTTATTGCTCGTTTGAGTGATTCCGAAAGTGTTCAACTAAAAAAGCTCTTCTCCGAACTAGACCTTGGCGATAAGCGCCCTAGTCAATTGCTACGCGAAATGCGAAATTTGGCGATGGGTAAAGTAAATGACAATGTCTTAAAACCACTTTGGTTACAACAATTGCCCCAGCAAGTTCAAGCCATTTCAGCTGTCAGCACTGAAGCTCTTGATAAACTGGCTGAAATGGGCGATAAAATTTTAGAAACTTGCTGCAGATACCAGGGCGTTGGCGAATTTTCTGCCAATAGAAATCCAGAAGCGACTACATCAGAAAATCTGAATTTATCAACAATATTAGACAAAATTAATGAACTTTCTAAAGAAGTTAGCGAGTTGCGAAGATCACGCAGTACCTCTAGAAATCGGAACTATTTTAATCGCCAAAGTTCCAATTCTAGGAACCGAACAAAATCTAGAGAAGGTATTTGTTGGTACCATCGTCGTTTTGGTAAAAAGTCAACCAGATGCACTAAACCCTGTTCATTTGTTGCTGATTTCGAAAAATCGGAAAACTGATTAGGCCATCGTTGGCGGCGCAAGACGATGGTAGCCAGAATTCAAGTCGCCTTTTTATTTATGATCACTCTAGTAAACGAAATTTTCTTATCGATACTGGAGCTGATGTATCTGTTTTACCCCTTTCTTCAAAACAGAAAAAAACTCCTGATTCAAAATTTTACTTGTATGCTGCTAACGCTTCGCAAGTGCACACATTTGGAACACAGCGACTTTTCCTTGATCTGGGCTTAAGAAGAAAGTTTTGTTGGACCTTTATTGTTGCCGATGTTTCGAAAGCAATAATAGGTGCTGATTTTCTGAAAGAATACGGTCTTTTAGTTGATATTAAAAAAAGAAAATTAATAGATCCTACTACATCTTTAAAATCCTTTGGTCGACTTGTCCATGTTCCGTCAACTAATTTGACTACTATGTCGTCTAAAACTACTGATCCTAGAATTTACCTACTGTTGAATGAATTCAAAGATATAACTGTAGAACACTCGACAGTCAAAGAGATCAAACATGACGTCACCCATCATATTATAACAACTGGTCCACCAGTTTTTTCAAAACCTAGACGTTTGGCACCCGATAGATTAAAAATTGCACGAAAAGAATTCGAGTACATGATTGAGCAAGGAATCTGTCAGCCATCAAAGAGCGCTTGGGCCAGTCCTTTACACATGGTACCAAAGAAAAATGGAAGCTACCGACCATGCGGTGATTACCGAAATTTAAATGCTGTCACTATACCTGATCGATATACATTGCCACATATTCAAGATTTCAACAACCAATTACATGGTTGTAAAATATTTTCGACAGTGGACTTAGTCAGAGCTTATCACCAGATACCGGTCGAACCTAATGATGTTGAGAAAACAGCAATCTGTACCCCATTTGGATCTTTTGAATTCATAAGAATGAGTTTCGGGTTACGTAATGCCGCACAAACCTTCCAAAGATTCATCCATACGCGGATTAGATTTCTGCTTTGCCTACCTTGATGATGTACTTGTGGCTTCCAGAACCGAAGACGAACATCTTTCACATCTAAGACAAGTGTTTCATCGATTTCAAGAAGCTGGTTTGGTCATCAATTTAGAAAAATGCGTCTTTTTGAAATCAAACATTAATTTTTTGGGACATCATATTTCAGAAAAAGGCCTCAAACCAACTGATGACCGGATAAAAATTATTGCTGAATATAAAAGGCCAAATAATATCAAAGAACTGCGTCGTTACCTTGGTGTTATAAATTTTTACCATCGATTTATACCGAATGCTGCTGAGAAATTGGCGACACTTAACAGTTTTCTAAAAGGAAAGAAGAAAAATGATAAATCAATAATAAACTGGAAATAAATGTAAATATTAATTATTCAATGTTTACATTTATTTACAATTTATACATAATTCGTTTAGTTTAAATGCGGCATCAAATATTTAAGATGCGAATAAGAAAATATATAATAATAGAACAACATTAAAAAGCAATTCTGAAAAGTAAGAATTAAAGTTGTAGTTAAAACAAACTTAAAGTTATTAAATAATTATAAAAACAATTAATGCAGAATATGATGTGTGATGTCACGTCGCTTCA
>NC_092209.1:54169667-54181215 GCF_043381705.1 Parasteatoda tepidariorum | reverse complement strand
CACTAGTTGAACAGCAGTAAATCAAAAATTGTCAAATAAATTCGTAATACATAAATTCGAGAAAAAAAAACGCTTTCGACAAAAAACCAAAATAGAGATCTATCGACAAAGACTTCTGCCTAGCTTATGCTCTCCCTGGTTATTTCAGTTTCCGTTTTTAAAAGCGCTATATGTTGAGCCATCTTAGCTAGATTTGGCATGTGACATTTTTAGCGGTAATCATTGGTCTATTTTCTAGCGTTGCCATTCGGGGAGTTGTAATGAGGCTTTTTTTTATCGCCGTGTAAGAGAAATATATATATAGATTCCACTAATAGCTAGATATTTTGTAAGATTTTAGAAAATATAAATTTACTTATAATTGGCTAACCATACGAATTTTAGAATCATTCAGATATTACGTAAGTTTTCAAGGGGAAAAGAGGGATTTGTAATTCACTTATGTTGCAAAATGAGGGGGGGGGGGCGTTATGAGCTACGCTTACGTAAGACACTAAAATCCCCTTATTTTCAGTATTTTTTTTTAAATACTTAAAAAAATCAATAATTTAAAAAAACTTAATTACTTTAAAAAATTAATTAATTTAAAGAAATTAACTAATTAAAAAAAATTACGTTTGGAAAATTTTCAAATTGGAGGTAAAAATTATTACAAATTTGGGAGAAGAAAAAGTTAAAAAAAATGTTTTCCAGGAGTTAAAGAAATCAAGAGTTTTAACCACAGAAGAAATACGCAAAAGATTCCGAAAAAATATTCGATTAAAAAAAATTGTAAAAGAAATTAAAACAAATTTTTAATTTTTGTGTAATTTAAAGTAAAATCTTTTGTTTAAATTGAATCCTAAAATTAGCTAAGGATATAAGTGTAAGTTGAAGAAATGTAAGGCTAGCGACTTTTTCATTCGCTTATTTTTGCTGAGAAATGTCCAAGGGAGAGGGTTCAACATAATAAAAAAAAATTGTTTGCGAAGGATTTGATTGAACCTTTCACTAATTACAAATTTTTAAATGAAATATACTTTAACATTTAGAAGTTAGGGCGTGTATGTATTCGATTCACGTTTTAACTCAAAGGATACAAAGGCGGTGGTCAGGTTGTGGATTAAAGCTAATAGTAATCACACAAAATTTGTTCAATGGGAGAGAAATTGTTTTTTCTTTTTTTCTTCAGGTTATCAGTTTCTTTTTGTTCTCAGAAGCGTTCAAGGTTATAAATTTAAAGGAATTAAAACATAAAATAATAATAATATTTTTACGAGATTAGAACAGGATTAAATAATGTATTTTTAATATTAGAAAATACCACAGTTTAATACACAAGTTAATTTATGTGCAAGTCAGCGATTAATTCTA
Source organism: Parasteatoda tepidariorum (assembly GCF_043381705.1). Taxonomy (NCBI): domain Eukaryota; kingdom Metazoa; phylum Arthropoda; class Arachnida; order Araneae; family Theridiidae; genus Parasteatoda; species Parasteatoda tepidariorum. The sequence goes on along the minus strand of NC_092209.1, from coordinate 54,179,862 downwards.
TTTCTTTACTTTGAACTGAAGTTGTTAACTTCAGCTTTAAACAAAACCTTTGTTCAAGATAAGTTATTTAGATTTCCTAGCTTTAAAATAGTTGAAATTTGCACTAAAGCATTAAACTATATTTAAACCCCAAGTGTTAAGTAACATAATAGTAAAATAGGCTGTTTTTTCTCTCCTTTTATCTATGCTTATACCTTTTACTAAGAAGAGAGTACTTAAAAATTTGTCTATAGGTAGTAGAAAAAAATTATTTTCCCGCTTTATATTTCGACATTATTTACTAGATTGAATTGTGTCGCAAATATCTTTTACATTGAAAGTATGATAGAAATCTTATAACTTCTCACACGTGATTTTGAAGTTGTAGTAAGTACTGCGTGATTTATGGGCAATTGTAAAATTTTACTTCTCATAAAAGATTAAAAAAACCAGGCTTGTGGATAAAAAATTTCTTTTTTTAAAATACCATTTCCTTTAAATCATTGTAATCAGTTGTTTTCTTTAAATAACGTGTCGATAATTTTAGTTTGGAATTGTCATGTCTTAATGCAAATCAAACGGTGTTGAAAAAAATCAAAGAAATAAGTAAAATATTTTATTTTTCTGCAAAAAAAGTTACACATGTTATCAATGTAGAAATGAATAATTATTTTACTGAAAAATTATTCATTCTATGTTTTACAGTAATTATGGAATATTACATGTACCCTTTTTTGTAATAAAACTTTCATGGGTTACTTCAAATGTTGTAAACGCTTTTTGGAAGTCACTTCTCGCCTTTAGAACTAAATTTGTTACTTCTATGTAAGGTTCAAATTCTGATCATTTTTAAACAATTTTCATTTTTATTTTAACTTATTAAGAAGTATTTTTAAGAGTTTACAAAAACTTATTACGTCAATCGTTAAGATTGCTTCATGTTCTTTTTTGATAGCGCTTTTTTTTTTCTTTACCTATAACACAAAAAGCGCTCTGTCCTAAAGTCAATGAATTTGAATTTTGATAAATCCATTTCTTACATTATTGAGATCAATTTAATTGGAATTTTTGTCAAAATATTTATTTAAATTTTTTATGAATGCAATTGTAATGCTTTTTTTCAGAAATCTTCGAATAAAAACAGTCTTGTGACAAAATAATTGTTTTTGGAAAATGTTCCAAACAAACATTTTTCTAAAACAATTTAATTAATTTTTTTTAAAAATGCTCACTTAAATTAATTAAAGGTGTTTATTTACATATAAACAGTCTTGTTGCTAGAAAATTATATAGCTAATGGGTATTGTCAATTTTTAGAAGATGCTCCTTAAAAATTACGTTTTTTAATAAGAACATAACTGCGTAAAGTGACCCTCTTAATTTATAAATTTTCTTTTAAGAAAAAGAATATAATTGTTTTCATATTTGTTGTTTTTCATAGGGATTTTGCTATAGAGCAAAATTAACAGTAATATAGGGCGACTAAATATAAAAAGTGGCGATTAAATAATTTTCTGTTAATCGCCACACAGTCGCCACTCTTTTTAGCAGGAAATGCTCCCATGTGCTCCATAACACGTGCTTTCGACTTCTTGTATTTATTACACAGTAATGCTGCAATCATTCCGGGACGTTTAGTGTTCGTCCCATATTTCATCTTTTTCACTATTATAATCACAGAGTGAGAATTATTTAGTAAAAATTAAATTTTATGTTTGATAATAAACACTATTTTATGTTGCAGGTTTGGATCAAAAATTAAAATAAACTTTATTACTTGAAAACGTTATAAACAATACTTAATTTTTACATAAGCCTATTTCACGAAGGAAGATAGGAAATCTTTTTCATCTTAAAAATAAACTCAACCCTATTTCGAAAAGTGCTTCAAAAGAAATATTTTACACTAATAACATCAACAGTTTAATGGTCAGAATTTTCAATTTTTGAGAAAGTGGCCGCATGTTTTAAAAATGGCCACTGCTAAAAATGCTTTTACTAGCCACTGGCCAGGTAACAAAATTTCCTAATTTTTGTGGCCTGATTTGAATGTGGCCTGATATTTCACAAGATGTGTATGTAATAACCTTTTAAAAACACAGGCAAGCTCTTCAAATGATAACTCACAACACCATTATTTACAAAAGCAGTAAATCCAGTCAATAAACGAATAACAACGTAAAAGTAATTTAAACTTCAAAGTCTTCACTGTTTTACAGAAAAAGGAAATTGAAAATATTAAATTCATCTCCTCCTGGCCTCATCAGTCTCTCTTGTCAGATCTATTATTTTGCGACCCTCTTGAGCTCCTTCAAAGTTGCCAACCCACGGATATTTCTTCGGGCATTTCACGCAAGTCTGCATGTACCTTTGTTCCTGAAAGCCATCTTCCATGATCAACGTTGTTTCGCAATTTTTGGGAATGTTGCATGAGTTTTCTCTTTTCTCGCATGCCCAAGGTCTGAACGAGTTGAGTTGAGTGAGTTTGGTCGGCTCCCTCATCCAGGAAATAAGTTCTTGCATGGTCACGAACCACACATCCTTGTTCTTGGTTAGAATATCATCGATGAAGTTCAGTAGAACATTTGTCTTGTTACGATCGTTGAACCAATTGACATGGAAGTAAAGGCCCAATGGCGCTCTGAAAAACAAGAATTTTAGAACATTTTAGATGCTTTCTATAAATCAGATCTATTGAAATCGGATTTGAAAATGACCACAGTTATTTTAGGTAAATTGGTGAATTAAATCTTATACACTATTTGTATAACAAATCATTATATCCAAATAATGTATCCTTTACTAACACTGATGAAATGAAATAAATCATACAGTGATTCAATAATTTCTTACCCAAAGACGGTTCACAACAGAAGCATGAGCATTTTTTTATGATCCTCATTCATTTGATGCCTACTCAATCAATAAATTTTATCATTTTCACCTTTCATAACGAAGCCAAAACAGAATTGAGTGACTTTATCGTAATCTATAAGACGATTCTAGTTTTAAAATTAGTGTTGTCATAATGCTTAAGAAAGTACAGAATACATTAGATCAATACCTCACTTGCCTGGATAACAATGTCAGACGCATTAATATGTATGAATCAAAATTTGCTTCCTTTTTAATTAAACTTTTAAATGACTAATTAAGCATTAAATGTATCGATTGTAAAAATTACTTCACGAACATCATATCACTTACTTAAGATAGCAGTAAACAAGTTTTGCTCCTCTCGGTCGCTCTCAATTAGTAAATTATAGATAGAGACTAAGGCTCACGGAAGAGTGTTAAACTTAGACATTCATATGGGGCCTGTATAAAAATTTTAAAGACAATTTACAGCTTTCCCATAACTTCTGTTTTCAATAAGGTACGATCCTCTTTGTTTGGGGCCTTATTATACAAAAGTTAAATCAGTAACTATAGATCTGTGAATTGATTTTGCTTCTCCTATACTCCTTTCCCTGCAACTTTAATGCTTGTCAAGTTTTGGCAAGGCGTTTAACCTATTTGTGCCTAGCATCCTTTTTTTAAAAAAAGGTTATTTTTTTCAAAAAGGGAAAAAGTGGTAGCACAAGTGGTTTATTGATAGGATTAATTTTTGAGAAACAATGTATCTACCACAATATATTAATAAAATATAGTTTATAATTGCGTAAGAAGTTACATTACTTTTTAAAAGTGGTAGGTAACTGATAGAAATATCCATTTGGTAAAAGCAAATATGTGCTATCCCTTTTTTCAGATAGTTTTTTTTTATTTCCAAGGAACTGCACAAGTGCGCACACGTGAGCAGACCTAGTGCGTTCTCCAGAAGTGGTATCCACTCTTTCAGGACCACCACAATGGGTCAGATACCATTGGCCTTGTTAATTTGGAAGTCTAGTTTCTGCCACACTAGATAGCAACACCGAGACTCTTATTTGGATGCTAAAGTGCACTAGGAATTTAATTTTGCCGGAAATGCCAAGAGCCAATAAGGCACTCCAGGGATCTTTTACATGCCGCATAATCATACAACAACCGCTGAGGATTTTCTGCATCCCGAAAATCCGGTGTCTGCGCCGGGGATCGAACCCGCAGACTTGGGCTCAGATGGCCGACGACAAACCAACTGCGCCACCCAGCCACTTTTTTTCAGATAGTAGTTTTTCATATATCGCCCGCTTTTTTGTGCCTGGGCATAAATGGGTTAATGACCTTGAAAGTAATACGAAATTTCAATTTATTGTACTTTAAGGTCAATTTTAAGTTCAAGCCAAATGAACATATGCTGATTTCATTAGGTACTATTCGTAGTATGTTTTCACGGAAATATATAGCTTTCTGGTTGACTGTCTTCACAAATAGATTTTGACAGTCATAATCTACGAAAATAACCTATTTCGAAGATTTTTAAATGATCTTTGATTTTCGATGGAAAGGTCCACTTAAAGTATTTATGTCTTAATGGTTAGTGTGGAAGTAGTATAACTCTATATAATAGCCAGTGCCGTAGTTAACTCATTTCACAAAAAGGTTTTCTCAAATGTAAAAGGAATTTTTTTCTTCTAAGTTAAGAAAATTTTTAATTTTGACTTGATCTAAAAAAAAAAAATTTTTTTTGCTGCATAAATCTGAAGAAAAAAAATGTGTTTAATAGTTTTACATAAAGAACATTTGATGAAAATGTCTACAAAATCAAATATGTCAAGTATCCAACTTGTCTTAAAAAATTTTAATGTCTTTTTTTTAATAAAATAAATTAACTTGTTTTGTATCCAATATTGTAGTTACAATAGAATTGAAATAATAAATGATTTTTCTTTAAATTACTCAAACTTTACAAGAGATTAAAATTAATTTGATGATAAAAATTCTTTTTTTACAAACTTCAAAGCATCTTTAGTCAAGTAAAATTTGCAAGAAATAATTAAGGTAATGTAATAATTACCTGTTGGTTTTGTAATGGCGTTTGAAGTTATCCTTTAAAAATTGTTCCACGGATTCATCATCGTTTTCCTGAAAAACACACTGATCAGCTAGTGTGCACATACCTCCTGTTCCATCTTCACTGAAAAGAGTATTCAGAGGTATTTCCCACAGACCAGGGAAAGATCGCTTAGGACATGATCCTTGCATGCATCTATGTGGTATCTTGTAGTCCAGAGTATAGGGCCAGACTGGAGTATGTGCCATAGGAACTGATATCGATGAGTCATATACAAAATCGTAATCGTATGCCATACTCATCATGTCGTTTCCACCTGGGTGTAAGAACGGAGCTCTCATTCCCAGTAAGGAATCTCTGGAAATGTTGGCAAACAAGTGTAAAATCTCACGTTGTCCAACCATTTCTTCGACATAGTCTTCATATGAGGCAGTTGTCCACCAGTCTTCAGGATATCGGTTGCTGGAATAAAAATGAAAGAGTAAGTTGCATGATTAAAAATTCGCTTCAAAAATATGCAAATTGAATATAACAATCGACGTGTTTCAAGCTCGCAAAAATAGGCACTCACTTTCAAGACTTGCTAGGCGTGAGTGAAAGAAATGAAGCAAAAGTGATTTGAAGTATAAAACGTTTAGTTTCTACCGTAAACTAAAAAAATAAAGTTGAGAAACAAAACTAGGAAAAACCACAGTAGCCAAGTGAGAAAAATATAAGAAATGCGAAAAAAGATAAGGTTTTATTATTTTGTCCAGGTATTTTAAATGCCTTATTTCATCCAAAATTTCAAACATGATGTTGTAATTTTTCTACCACCTTTTTCATTTGTTGCGATATTGTAAAAAATAGGTGATAAAATTATAAATTATCATCATGTATAAAATTGTCATCTTTCAGGACTACTTACATTACAGAAACTCTCAAGTTAATTTTAAAAACATAAAATCAACAGTCAAGAAAACAACACCAGGTCTGCCTCAAGAAAGTATTCATTGGCCCATATTATTCATTTTATTCACTTCTGTGAATAGACAAAGCTATTTTATTCACTTCCTGTGGAGAAAGCAGCATCACTGCGTTTTATGCAGATAACACTAGAATCGACATGAAACCCGAAATTCCCAACATTGCTCTACAAGAATTCCAAGAAAAGCTGAATGAAATAGCGAAATGGTGCCTAAACTCGAAGGTTAAAGTTAATAAACAAAAATCGCAGTGTTTAGTTATTCAACATAAAGGAAACGCCACCCTACCAAAAAATCTAGTTGTTCTCTTTAACCAAACTTTCCTCAGTGTCAAAAGCGCAAAATAATTTGATCTGGCTATAAATAGTAGGTTCAAATAGAATCAATCAAATCAATCATCAATTAAACATAGGCACCCGGTCATAAACTGTAAATTCTCCATCAAAACTCTAACACGGAAAAAAGACTTGAGCGTTGCATTACACCGCAATGATCCCGCCATTTCTAGGAAAATTCAAAAGGTGAAAAAATCGAAATTTTCCGAAAAATAACACGAGCCAGATGGTTTTTCCCGAAATAAGAACATACATCGTGATCTTAACACTGATTATCATACTGCAAAGCTTAATTGCAAATTCTTTGAAAAATTTTGATGTAGTCAAGATCGTTTTCAAGGAGGGGAGAGAGAAAGGACAGCTGTCTTGTGGGGCCCGGAATCACTGAGAGCCCGAACAAAATATCTTGCAAAAATTATTGGGCACAGGAGATAGTGTTCGCCTTCCAATGCCGTTTCCCAGGTTCGAATCTCAGCAATGGCTAGTTAGCAATTGTTATGCCGATATGAATTCCGCCTCTGGCTCGCATTGACCGCAATGCTCACGTAAGACATCGTGAGCGGTACACGGATTATGGGTTAGAGTCCCCTAGTGGTCAAGCAAACCATGGGGAATTTTCGTGGTTTTCCACACCATAGAACGCAAATGCGGTTGAGTTCCATCAAAAAGTCCTCCACGAAGGCAAATTTATCCAATGCTTGATCTAGGAGTTCTCTAGTCTTCCGGATTGGGTTCAAAATTACAAGGCTACGGGGTTGAACAGTGGTAGCCGGAAATTCTATTTTTGGTTAGCGGTGCAACGACGGTTATAAAGTAAAAAAAAAAATAATAACAACAGCTTTGCAAATAGTTAATATTTTTAAAGAATACTGCTAGAGCATTTATTATTTATTTAAATAATTTACACGCATTAGTAAGCAAAATCCTTGTAAATCAACAATCAACTTCGATAAACAAGGATAATAATATCAAGGCATACGTTTACCACTTTTAAAGAAAAAATAAAATCTCCCATGAAAATCAGGAGATTAGATAGTTGTAGAATATGGACACAATAGAATAAGGCTGCTAGTTAATGTCAATAAAACAGATCAGTGGCAGCCCCAAGATGAGCATTATCACCCAATTATTTTTGTAGAAACAAAATATTTCTTCACGACAGATTTTTTAATAAAATAAAGTAATTGTAGCCTTTAAAAACTAAATGCTAAATAATAAAACTAAATGCTAAACTAGCTAAAATAAGAAAATTTAACTTCGAATATATATTTATAGATTACTTCCCTTCAATGATAGATATAATGTAACCACCTGTGTACTCTGTTACAAAGAACACGTTAAAACACTGTGGAATTAAACAAACTAAGTGTTATTCCGTTATTACGCGAAAACATCTACCGTTAATAGTGTAAAGTTTGTTATCTATATTAAAAATGGTTTCTAATTTGCATGTAGTCTGACAGAAAGAATATAAATAGAAAAACTATTCCAAACAGGTGAATTTTAAATGCTTTAACACTATTTTTCTTTCCCTAAATTGTATCTCTTTTAATATTTGTCAGCAACATTTTTAAATAGAGTAAATGATTTAAATGATTCTATTACTTTTGTCTGAAAGACCTGACACTGAAAGGCAAGCAAATCGTCCTCCAGTGGATCCCGGGACATTGCGGGATTTGGGGTAATGAAAAAGCTGATTTCTTGCCCACTAAAGTAACAACTATTGCCCAAGCATCTCGTTGCTCCATCTCTCTGCACTCATTTAAATTGCTGGTCCTAAAGCAATTCCGGAACATGCTCTCAGAGAATTTCCGTAAAAGCAATATACATAAAACCTGGTTCAACCATATTTTAACTATCCCAAATCAGCCTAGGTTTAAGGCAGTTGCTCTCTTTAGACTTGTAACGGGCCATGACTGTCTGGCCAAACACTTTTTTAGTATAAACATTCTTGACTGTCCTAAATGCAAGCTCTGTTGTCTTGGGGAGGACATGGACCTGCCCCACATTTCCTTCTGTCCTGCGCTCATCTCCACTACTGTGTATGGACGCTGATGGGAGGCAAGGGCCCGTAGGGGTAAGCATGTCACTGTGCATTCTATTCTATTTATCTCTTTTTGCCTTGTTTTTCTTGTTATTTTATTCTTTTTGTTCTTTTAAATTGGCCTGAAATTGGAAATATAAAAAAAACTTTTCAATGGAAGCCCAGATAGCCTGGTTTGTAAGACGTTGGGCTCGTGTTCGTGAGAACCCGGTTGAAGAATCCCTGCGTATTAAATGGTGACTGGTGCACGATAAATCTATTAGGGTCACAATTAAGGCTCTCCAAGTTCCTATAAAAAATCAATACCTTTGGGGTACTGATTGATCGTTCTCTAGTTCAGGTCAAAATTACGATCTCTTGGTGAATAAATGGAGTATGATTTGGCCCTCATTGTTAAACAAGCTGTGATGTGTGTATGGCTGTAGTCGCATTCTTGGCCATAGATGGCGCCACTGAAAAAACAAGACATACACCATCCGCCTTAAAAATTTGCTTGGTTTCCCGCAGTATTGCTGATTGGCAAGTAGCATAAGTAACAACAAATTTTCAATGTAATTATGTATTTCGTTTACTGGGTCTTTCATAAGGCGTACAGAACCTCATCTAATCGAGTCATGGAACAATTCTCCTCCATATTTATATTTAAAAAAAAAAACTTAGTAAATGATCATTCCATTATGTATAATTCATACATTTTAGAAAATTTAACAAAACTCACCTGATGGAATGTATTGCAACTTCGTGGCCAGCTGCATAAAATTTCTGCAAATGGAAGTGACTGGTGTATTCATGACTAACAAAGAAAGTGCCTTTTATGGGACATCCGTTGGGGTTTGTTCTGTTTTTCTTTAGTAGTTTACTGTAAGGGTCGAAATTGAGAGCATTCACTGCTCCATCAAAGGACATCAGAATCATTTGCGGTGTCTCTGAACGCTCGAGGCCGCCTGGAATTCGAGTGCCATCGGAGCTGCAATAGCACTCTGGTAGCACACATGCAGCTGGATCACATTCGCCTGCTGCTAATGGATCAGGAGGTGGGGGCTCGGTAGCATCCGCTATTATAAAAGATTACTAAGTATATATCGGTGATTCAAACTAAATTTACATAAGACAATTTGAAAACAAAGCAAACTTTAATATGATATGATGAAGGCCAGTATTATAAAGGCTGATCTTTCCCCTTCAACTTAAGCTTTAAAATCATAATGACAGACAAAAGAAAAATATGTAATTGAATTACTAGGAGAGTGCCATCTGGTGGCATTCCGCGACAGTAATGTTGATAAACTATGCTATTGAAATGTAATTAGGTACATGTTAAAAGCGAAGCATTTAAATTAAAATCTATTTCTCTTTTAAAATTATAATTTTAACCTTCTGTGACAAAAATCAAAAATATACTTGTAAAACTTTTAAAAAAAAATTCTTTTATTTCATTGCTTATATGAAGAAAAGGTCTATATGCTAAGGTATATTAAGATATACTACAAAAAATTTGATTAAGATAAACATTGAAATTTTTGTTTTATTTTATAACCGTTATTGAACAACCGACCCAATGAACATTAAAATTGAAATAAAAAAAATGCTATAAAAGTTCGAAATAATGATTAATAAGCTTTTGGTCAAATTTATAAATATTGCCTACATTAGCCTCCTTATCTCCCCTACAAAGTAAGATTAAACAAAAAGAAAAGGTTTCGAACCAACTTTGTAGCGTGCTGTAAAAGTTCAGACAACATTGAAAATATGAGTTAATAAATATTTTAAGAAAAGTTCTGGAGGAAAAAAAAACCGTATTAAAATTACGATTTTTATTGAACTAGTTATTGGACTTCTGTATTGTTGTATAGCTTAGTGCAGAGGTTCCCAATTATTTTGGACTACGAAACTTTGTATGATCGAGTTTCTTTTGATGCATTATATATATATATAT
>NC_092209.1:54151431-54167928 GCF_043381705.1 Parasteatoda tepidariorum | reverse complement strand
TTTATATATATATGTATATATATATTTAAATAAATATTATATATAAATATTGGATTTTTGGATATAAATATGTTGTTGATGTTTCCAATCCCAGCTGGGATAACAGAGCTATACCAGATCCATGAGGCCGTGAGTGCCGGCCAGGTGGCCGAGTGGTTAGCTTGCCTGACTGCGAAGCCAATGGCTGCGGGTTCGAATCCCGCTCTGAGCATGGATGTTTCTCTCTCTCTGTGTTGTCTTCTGATGTGTGAATGTATGAATGTGGCCCACCCTATGAACGGGTATTTGTGGCAGTGTGGCGTGGGTAATGTTGCTCGCCTCCGTGACTTTGGTTCACAGGTGCCCACTGGGTAACGATAAATGAGCAACACTTCCGGCATCTTCTAAGGCGAAGAATGAAAGTTCAGTGCCTGCCGTTACTAAAAAAAAAGAGGCCGAGAGTCTTCAAAGAATAGAGGAAAAGGAGAGGTCTCACAAGAACCTCTTCCATGGTGAAATCCAGGCAATCAAGTAGATGGTGAGGACTAGCCTTGCTGGAGTTGCACTTTTCACAAGTTGGAAAAAGTTTAATTTGTCCACTGAAAGTGAGGCTTTTAATATGCCCACTGACAAATCTACAGGCAGTGGTTTGGTCGGCACGTGTACCCTGAAGGTCAAGAGCTCCTCCGGGACGCTTGCGGGGATACCAATTGTGATCCGGTGGAACAAGCCAAGCTTTATTAACTTTAGTTTTGTGGATAGAAAATAATTCAGAGTAAGTGAGGGCCGTGTTTGGAGAGGTTGAGAGAGAAGTACCTTCTTTTGCCACCTGATCAGCACGTTCGTTTCCAAAAAGACCCACGTGTGAGGGTATTCACGGAATATGGATGTCATGGGAGGCTGAGAGGGCATTTAATAAACGAAGTATAGAGACACCAGCCCGGTCCGGTACTCTCTCCCAATTGCTCAGGTGCTGAATATAGCTACGACTGTCCGTGAAGATCCAGACATTCCCAAAAGTGGCTTTACTCCTGATATTTTCAAGACCTGTTTGAGTAGCAATAAGTTCACTGCGAAACACTGAACAGATATCAATATAATCATGACTGATTAAAAAAATTATAACACTCGGAACCCCTGCAGTCCTCTCATTGAACCCCAGGGTTCCGCGAAACACCTTTTGGGAAACGCTGAATGGGTGTACTGCTGTGCCTGTACCATAAAATAAGTTTAGTTCCCTCATTGATAAACCTTTCAAACAAGATCTAAATTTTGTCAGAAATTTCTAAATCGAAAATTATGGTTCATTTTTATTACAATCGCTTAAGCAAAGTCCTTAATCTTTGATGTTATTACTCACGTGTGTCAACTGGCCCACAAACCAGCTGCTTTGTTTTCCTTGTACAAAACTTTTTAACATCATCAAAGTAAAGGGAAGATGGACAGTTTTGCAAGAAAGGATAATTTGATGAACAGGTGTAGAACTTTCTGCAAGTCGTTGGATCTGCAAACAGGCCATCTGGTCTTGGGCACTCAAAATCTGGGTCATCTTGACGTTTTATTCTGTGTGTTCTTCCACTCCGACTGCCTTCACCTAATTAAAATGTTTAAACATAATTAAAACACTGAATAATATAAAAAGCAAACGATTAGAGTCTAGAGAAAAAATATAAAATATTTAATTTTAGTTGCTCATGGCGACAATTGTATTATTCTAAATGGCACAATTTGTTTTTTCGCATTTTATTTAATTCTCCTTTAATTTAATGATTTTGTAAGGAGTTTAATTTCATTTAAGTTTCATAATTGATTTGTTTTTATTTTAACTGTATAAATTTTTAAAAAATACTATTTCAGTTTGTATTTTTTTCTAGTAAAAGTGTTTTATTGTCTTCTCCGTTATTTTAATTAAATATAGAAAAAAAAATTTTAAAATTTTATTTTATAATCATCTTTGAACAGCCCTCCCAATATTTGGGTTTACGACAACTAATGTTCAACTCAGTAGCCTTGTAATTTTGAACCCAATCCAGAAGACAAGGGAACTACTAAATCAAGTATTGGGAGAAATCTGCCTCAGTGGTTTTTTTGATGGAACTCAATCGCATTTGCGTTACATGAAGAGGAAAACCACGAAAACTACCCATGGTTTGCCTGACGACAAGGGGACTCTAACCCATGATCCGACTACCATTGAGGATATTTTATGTCAGCACTGTGGTCAGTACGAGCCGGGTGCAGAATTCTAATTGACTTCAAATGAGGTGAACCCGGATTCAAACCCGGTTCACCTCATTTGAAGGCGAACGCTCTATCCCCTGAGCCACTACTGCTCATATATAATGGGTGATAAAAATAATGGAAACACTTTTATACTAACTCTAGGTACACAATTTTTCTTTTAGCAGTAAATGTTTTGAAGTTTTTATTAGACAATATTGTTGACTCCATTTAAAAGATCTTTGCACTTGAAGCTTTTAGCATGATTTTTTAAATTGAAGATTTTTTCCTTGCAAAATTTGCATCCATACTAATTTGTAGCAAAATAAGCGTAGAAAGTTAAAATCTTTCTTTTTCTTTTTCAATACCACTTTAATTAAAAAAGTATTGCTATATAAATATTGCAGTCTTATACACCGAAGAGCCATTGCATTAAGACCACCCTCCATCTATAACAATGGGCTCGCCCAGGTTTTCATGGTTTCTCACCCAGGAACAATGTGTTCATGGGGCACATTAGGACCCATAATCCTCATAGAACAATCCCTGACGTCTGTAAGCTACTTGAACATAGTTGCAGACCAGGTTCACCCATTCATGGCAACAGTTTTTCCTGCGGGGGATGGTGTTTACCAACAGGATAATGCACCATGTCATAAGGGTCGAATCATCATGGATTGGTTCGAGGAACATTCCAGTGACTTTCAAGTCATGTCTTGGCCCCCAAATTCACCTGACCTTAATCCAATAGAGCATTTGTGGTCCTACTTTGAAAACCAAATTCGTGCTGCCACGCTACACCCTCGCAATGTGAGGGAATTGCAGGACCAGTTGGTGAGCGCTTGGTACCAGATACCTCAGACTACCTATCAGCACCTTGTGGAATCAATTCTACGGCGGGTGCTAGCAGTTTTGAGGGCTAAAGGTGGTCCTACATATTATTAGCAGGGTGGTCATAATGTAATGGCTCTTCGGTGTATATTGATTTCAGAAATTGCTAGTGTTAAAGATAGAAAGAAGTTAATAACTTTCAAAGCTCATTTTGGTCGATCCGAACTTTGCATTTGAACTTTGCTCCAACATTTGCGACACTATTTCTAAAAGCTTCAAGCATGATTTTTCTAAATTTGCCATGTAAAATCTTCTAAAGCATTTGTTTCTACAAAAAGACAAATTGCTTATATAAAATTTGAACAAAGGTAATTTGATGAACCATTGTACTTATTTATATTTCAATTCGTTAAAAAAAGCGTTAGTCGCATATAATATTTCACCGAAAAAAAGATGGAAATGAAATAGTTTTTCTGCTAGCTATTCACTCATCTAGGTAACACTGCTGAACTAAACTTGAATCTTTAACTGGTTCCTCCTCCCCTTTTTGATTTAAATACAATTGAAAAGATTAGTGGATGAAGCAGGTAAGTGACATTTTTAGCGGTATTATTTAATCCTTTAGTAGGCCATTTATTTCGAGTAAGGGTACATTAAAGAGCTTTTGGAATTGAAATTCATATAAGAATAGTAATTGATATAAGAAAATTAAAACTCTTTTAGCTTAAAGAAAATTAATTTAAACTTTAATGCCACTTTTATTTTGGTGGTAAGTATGTATATTTAACACGACCTATTAGGAACTTATTGGCTTTTATTTTTCTTTATTTATGAAATAAATATTATAAATGCTTCAAACTTCAGAAGGAATTATGCATTTTATAACTTTTATACGTTTTCTTGTACAGAAAAATGGTTGCCAATTTTATTCTAACGCATTTCAAGAAAGCTGAAGTTATTAACAAATGGAAACCTAAATTAAAAGTGGTAGAAAAGTTAACAAGGACTGTCACATTTACACTTAATGTAATGTGACAATTTTATTTCTAATTTTACCTAAGCCTTTAATTTTTTCTATAAACGTTTTTCCTTTTTTTCAATTTAGCAATTTTATTACTTTCTTGGTGACCTTTCTCATGGTCAATGCGGTCATCGCACATCCTGTGGGGAAAGTCAACCAACCCCTCTATTCACGCCTTTCTTTTACTTCTTTTAATTTTAGGGGGGCTAACTAACCAATCTCTTTCCTTTAAAATTTCAAACTCTCCGCCTCTTTAAATTTAATTGGCCGTAATTTTTCTGGTCCTATACCAGTTAAGGAATTTTTAAGTCACTTTGAATACATTCTCTTTTTCTTGAGCCTTCGGGCAAGTTCCTTTTTTTTATTCTCCGCGATGCGGACTTCGGTCCGTATCGAGGAGATAGTTTTTTACATCCTTTTTCTTAACCTTATTTTTCTTTAAAAGTTTAAATCCTTAATTGTAGTAAATTTCAATAAATCATACATCTACATATTATATCTTTTTTTTAAGCATTAAAGACCCTCTTAAATTAAGCTTTCCTTCTATAATTGTCTTTTCAATAGTTAAACCTTTTTTTGCTTTTCTTTTTTTTATGCATGACATAATTTCTTTCGTCACCCATTTCTATTAAAGGTGTTCCTAATGTTAAAAATTGTTTTAAAGACGTCTTCCCACTAGTTATGTTGTTAGATATTTTTCTTAAATAAATCTTAAACGCAAGTTAAAAATGTGTGTTTCTTTTGATGGTTGTCTTTTAAAATGTCCTGTGTGTACAGGGTGAGTACCTTTCAATTATTGTTATGGGCATGCATAAATGTGAATTTATTAGTTTTTCTTATTGGAAACATCAGCTTACTGTATTAAATCATATATATTGTTTGGATATAGCATGACTTTATCGTTTTTTTCTTTAATCTTAAATTTATTTTTGTTTTCGCCCCTTTTCCAAATTTGGTGATAGAAAATCATCCAATTTGTTTAAACCTCACACTTTGTGACCCTTTGAACCTATTGGGTTATTGTTATCCCACATTAGCATTGTACTACCACTTTCCTTAACGATCACATCCCAATTAATTTAATTATCTTTTATATGTTTCGGCCTTAATTTAATTATTATATCAAACATTTAACTATTTTTAATCATGAGTATATCCAGAGATACATCCAATTATATAACCCACCCATTTTAATAATAATACATAAATAACTTTACTTTATTCGCACCAATCCAAAATACAATTTAATTAAACTCTTACAAGGACTTTAAAAATTAGTGGTAAGTATACTTACCACGGCTTTCGAAAGGGTTAAATAGGGAAAATAATATAAAATGGTTGCAACAATATAGGTATGTTAAATGTATCTGAATTGTTTTCGCTTTGATTTTAACATACATAATTCACATAAGTTTTAATTTCATGATTTTTACTTCAAATTAGGTAGTGGCGAATAAGATACAAGAAATATTTATTCGTCCTGCTTTCTAATTAATCTATAATAAAATAACTAATATTATCATTTTTGTATTTTTCTTATTAATAAAAAACAAATGCTTTTGAAGCAATGTCTTAAAATGTTGGGAATCTTCCATAGAATCAAGTGCGAAGTACTTATATATTTGTTTCAAGTAAAAATGGAAATGTGGCATGGAATTTTGACCTCTAAAAATGAAAGTAAAATGGTGTATTCATTCCGAAAACAAAATTCTGAAACTTTTTTTTTCACGACCTAAATAACATTCAGCGACTGCTTCCTTTTAAATCGAAGGACGCTAAAGACATGACTGAATAAATTAGAGTGAAATAACTGAACGAAAAATTCTTTAAAATTAAAAACTATGCAGAGTGTTTCTAGATAAGTTCCAAACCACTTTTGTATTTCTGCCCACTTTCAAAGTCAAAAATTTTCAACATCCTCTTGTAAGAATTAAATTAAATTAAATTAAATTAAATTAAATTAAATTAAATTAAATTAAATTAAATTGTGATTGCCGAAAGGCTATCATTGGCAAAATGGTTGTTGTCTATTTTTTTTTTTTTTTTTTTTTTTTTTTTTTTTTTTTTTTTTTTTTTTTTTACCTATTGTCATAATGGGTGTTGCTTTGGGTTTCCTTTCGTATTTCCGTTTGTGTGTAACGCTTAAGGTATTCCCGTCTATGTTCTTTGGCTTTAGTTTTTTCAGCCTCGGTAAGCTTAGGCCTTGGCATCGTTCTTTTTCTTTCTTTTTTTCTTGCTTCAACTCTAACCTTTGGGACCGTGACAATCAGTTTGGGGCCCTCTTTATTTGTGATATTCCCCTAAATTATTATTGAAAACGATTCAGTTTGAACTGTAGGTTAGAGTTTCTGATTCTTAACTAAAACAATAAAAAGCAAAAGAATATCCTTCAAATCATGAAATTTTCTTTTATTCACAACTCAAGAAGTATTCATGGGACTTCTCAGATCCCATATCTCAAAAATAAACTCACCAACTTCAAGCATAACGAAATTAAAGGTGAAAAAAGAATTCTAAAATAATTATGAAACAGCAGAGGTCGCCATAGCAATGACGGCACATGCGCACTGTTTACTATTACTCTTGAACACAGTTGAAAAGTGTGAAGACGTCCAAATAAGGTGTGCACGCCAATCGAACCCAAAACAACACCCATTTCGCCATTGGATAATAAAATAAAATTTTGTCCCATTTTAAATCTTAATTTTTTATTATATGACGCACTTCTATAATAATGCCTTTAACCCTTTGACCCTGAATTTTCATTAATTATATTTTTCATCTTTTTTCACGTGGTTTCATATAACCTTAGACGTAGTCCGCCTATGCTACCACGATCACGTTGACCATTCAGAAAACCTGGCAGACGAATGAAAAAGAATTAAATTATACAGAACGAGTATTAAACGACTTTAATGGTTAGAGTTATGTTATAAGCTAGCAAACATCACTGATGTTGTCTTTAAAATATTTAACAAAACTGAATCGTATGTAGTTTGTTTTAAAACAATGGCTTCAATTAAGCTAATGAGGAAATTCTATTTTTTTTAAATGTCTCTGAATTAAAAATATAATTAAAAATATAATTAAAAGTCAGGCTTCGTTATTCGTGTACTACTTATTTAGGTTCATGTTGAATGTTGTAATTTTAGGGTTAATGGTACACCCGCAATCCGATATATAGACACAACTTTTTATTTTATTACATGTATAGATAAATAAAAAAGTGGTTGTTGAAGTGTAATTTTATTTCGTCAATTTGTGAGGGAAATGAAACATATACAAATTTTTTATATAGTTTATATAGTACCTACAGTTTAGCCTTTAACACAGAATTTTTATTAAACATATTTTTCATACTTATTTCATTATTTTGTACTAATTTAGGTCAAAATAAGTGAAAAATATTATATTTAGCAGATTAATAGTTTATAATTATGAAATACAGCAAGGAACACCGGTGTATTTTTCAGAGTTTGAGATAAAATCTCTAAACACGGCTTACTTCAACACTAGGAAAATACTCATTCAAAATTTTTAAGTGTTTGCATAAAAATAAATTCAACATATACCTTTACAGTATAAATTAAATAAAATTATTTATTTCTTATTTCGTATTAAAAAAATATACGAAACAATTTATGTTCCTTGTGAACGTAGTTAGACTGATTTGAAATCCGTCGCCATGTGCTTTTCAGTGCAACTAATACTTGTGAAACATATTTTGAAAGCAAATGTAAAAGTTATATTTTATAAGTTAACAATAGTATATCCGATGCTAATTACGCTTTGATAATATTATTTTTTGAATTATTAAACTAATTAAAAAATACCAAAATTAAGCGAACTGCATTTATTCAAGACTTTCTTTATAAAACAAGAATAAAAGGAGAAAAGTGTCGATTAAGCTTTGCTATGTGTTTTTCAGTGCAATTAACAGTGAAACGTATTTCAAAATCAGACCGAAGAGCTATATTTTATAATTTAATTTCAATTGTTTTTTTGTTTTTGTTTTTTTAACTGACAAAATTACAAGGCTACGGAGTTGAACATTAGTAGTCATAAACCCAAAAAATTGGGATTAGTAGTCATAAACCCAAAAAATTGGGTCGGCTGTTCAACGACGGTTATAAAATTAAAAAAAAAAAAAAATTTCTACTTATCAGATTTGTTAGAGAAATTACATCTTAAAAATTAGTCAGCTCAAATATCGTTGAAAGTCATCAAATTTGAAATAAAGGTCACGAAAATTTTCATGATCGGTAGTTACCCTGGTCTTGCTTATTCCAATTAGTGAAAAAAGGAAGAAAATAAAAAAAGAAAGGTACGAAGTATATTAATGCATGGTAAATTAAATAAAATTATTACTAAAAGTAAACTAATTGCTAAACGATTTGTTAATCATTTAGCAATTTACAGTCATCGAAAGTTTTCATGGAAGAATTGTGAAAAAATGCGATAATTACACTTCCAAACATACGACTGACTCGTAATTTCATATGGTAGTCATAAACAATAGGAAAAAAATGTGTTTTTGAACACGATTGTCAAATCAAACATATAAGGCAACGTGTGGAAATGCAGGGCATTGGAATGCATGGTTAACAGCCAAGCTGTTTCTCATTAACAACGATTATGAATATTTTTCTCCAAGTTGAGTTTATCAACTGCGCCGCTTAAGTTAAATGACATATCTTTTTAAAAATAAAATGCGGTATAATTCTTTTTTTTTTCTTAAATAGAATTACAAACTAAAATCTTTAAAAAAAAGTTTTTTTGTTGTTTTTGATTAACATAATATAAATCGCAATAAACCTAATTTGCATAAACAAATTTACATTCAACTCCCTCCATTGAAAAATAGATAAAAATATCATTTGCTCAAAAAGGAAGCTCTTAAATTGTACAAAAGAACAAAATTCAAACGCGAAATTAGGACTTAAAGGAGATGTTATGCTTTCTTACACATGTCAACTTCTACTACGAAACAATAGCGAATGTTAACTTTAATCTTAAGTGCGTTGACATTTTCCTTTTTTACGCACTGATGACTATAACGATACACGAAACAACTGAAAAGAACAATATGAGTTAAATTTTTTTTAAAAAGTAATTCACTAAAAAAACAAATTTTTTATTAACCCTTTGCCAGTGTCGCCCGAACAAAGAATATATACAGTGGAGCATCGTTTATACGACGATCACTTATACGACGTTTACATTTATACGACGTTTTAGTGTGGTCCTAAATCATTCCTATTCATTTTAATGTAAAAATATATCGTTTATACGACGCACAGAATCGGTTATACGTCGGTTTTTAGATTTTGTTCACGTTTATTTAATTTTTTATTTTTACTTGTGTATTTTAAAACAGGGCGGAATTTGCCAACATGAATGATACAGAAAAGGGTGTCAACAAGAATGCTTGGATGTCGACCGCAATTTTTACTAGATGACTGAAAAAACTTGACAATGTTATGAAGAAGGAAAAACGAAAAATTTTGCTATTCATCGACCAATGTCCAGCGCACCCATCGATACTAATTATTTCGGAAAATGTAAAAGCTCCCTTTTTTCCTGCAAATTGCACAAGTGCGCTTCAGCCATTAGATTTGGCAGTGATTGGAAATCTAAAATTGCATCATAGAAAACAGTAAGTTCAACTCGCTATTCAAAGCATTGTAGAGACTAATAGCAGGAACTGCAATTTTTCTTCTTTGGTTATTTGTTTGTTTTGCTTTGTCTAATTTAGAAATTTATGTAAATCAACACGTTAAACATTAAAATTAACTGAAAACAGAGTTAGTTTCAGTTTTAGAAGTTAAAATCGATTATACGATGTTATCGTTTATACGACGTTTTTCGGTGGTCCCTTCGGCGTCGTATAAACGATTCTCCACTGTATATATTCTTTGGCCCGAATCCAGTTCGGGCGACTTCAACGTGCAGTATTTGTGACGCCCGAACAGATTTCGGGCATGAGAAAAATTAACGTTTCCATTTTGTGAAGCCCGAGCTGGTTCGTTTCTACTTGAGGATATTTAATTCACTATTTGTCTAATAGATGGTATTAGTGGTCCTAGTTTTTCCCCGATTACGACTTAAGTCGAAGGCAAAGAGTCCGATATGGGCTTATGTGCAACACCGTGCTTTGGGATATACCAGACTGTAAAAGATTTGTAAAGTTTATGCATTGAAAATCATATTGTTGTGTTTTTATATTATATTATACTAGTTATATTATATTTATCTTCAAAATTTTGTTTAATTTGCTCTAATTGAATAAGATGTGTGTGTAA
Source organism: Parasteatoda tepidariorum (assembly GCF_043381705.1). Lineage (NCBI taxonomy): Eukaryota > Metazoa > Arthropoda > Arachnida > Araneae > Theridiidae > Parasteatoda > Parasteatoda tepidariorum. The sequence continues at coordinate 54,157,575 of NC_092209.1, read as the reverse complement.
CCCATTATTTTTCTATGTGCATGTAAAAATTATAAATACAGTAGTTATTGCATTTAAAATTTACCAGTGCGTTACCGGTGTAGTGTAGCCAGTCTGGCAACATTAATTCAACAAATGTTACAAACCGCTAGAAATTTTAAACTAATTGCTTTCGAACGTTTAGCAATTACTATTATTTAAATAATAAAGAACTAAAGTATGAGTTTCACTTAGAATGTCCTGTCTGACTAAAATTTTCAATCGAAACTTATTGTTCCAGAAAGAGTTAAAAGTTTTCCCATTAGAGGGCCGGAAGAAAGTGACGCTTAATATGAAGTTTTGAATCATTTACATGTAGTGGTGTGGAAAATTTACAAAATAATCAATCATTAAAGCATAAACTCAGCTACCACTAAAATTCCCCCCCCCCCCAAAAAAAAAAACATAGAAAGTTGGCAGCCCTGCAGTTCTGCGGTCAGACAGTTTTTAAAAGGTTGGCATTCCATTTTGGTGCAATTTTAAGTTTTAATCAAAATTAATCTAAATTTTGCCCACATTTCCCAACTCCATATTAAATGTTATTTACACTAAATTCAGTGGCGCGACAGAGCCACTGAATTTAGTGTAAGAGAGCCAAGACCTATGAGCCATAGAGAGCCAAGACCTACTGTGCCCATCTAAGTTTTCTTGACCTTGGGTTTTGGGGTACAGGAGTAGATGTTCCGGTTTGGTGGTCAACCGAACGCGAAACCCCAGTATTTAGTCTCCAAACACGGTTGGCACTCATTTTATCGCTCCACTGAAGGGGTGAAAGGCGGGGTCACTCTTGCCCTGCCAGAGGATCGAACCCAGGATCTGCGGCACGAGAGCGCTAAGCGCTACTACACAGCCACCGGGCGTATTAATATCCACTTGCAAAAATTACATACATAAATTGAATAAATGCATAAATCGTCAAAAAACGCATATTTTGGCAACTATGGCTTTTAGACTGGCCCTTCAATTCGAAACTCCCTCCCTATGAGAATGACATAGGAATCATTTGTTGACATTCATTTCTTTTGGCAATTATTCAAAGGCATTCTTCTTTTGATGGGGAAAACGAAATGCATGCTTAAATTTTTCTGTGGCATGTACATCAAATAAAATCTATTTTCGAATTCAGAATTTGATAAAAAGAAAAAGAGTTTTCTTCTTTTTTGATAAAAATTTTTTTCCGCCTTTGAGATAGTTATGATTTTTACATTTAGGACAGATTTGTTGGAAAAATGTCACTTTGTATATCAGACAGAAACACTTTAAAGAAAACAACAATGTACAGAATATCGGGTGAGTGTGTAATGGGCAATGGCATATTAGCCTTAAAGAAAACAGCAATGTACAGAATATCGGGTGAGTGTGTAATGGGCAATGACAATGGCATATTAGCCTTAAAGAAAACAACAATGTACAGAACATCGGGTGAGTGTGTAATGGGCAATGGCATATTAGCCTTAAAGCAGTGGCGTGCCAGCCGGGGGGGCAGANGTAATGGGCAATGGCATATTAGCCTTAAAGAAAACAACAATGTACAGAATATCGGGTGAGTGTGTAATGGGCAATGACAATGGCATATTAGCCTTAAAACAACAGCATTGTTGAGAATACTTGGCAACTGTTAACTAGATGATGACCTTTTCTACCAAAAAAGTAACAGAGTGGAGTAGAGAATACGCAACAAACGTTGACAAAAATTGACAATAGCCCATACATTCTTGCCAGGTTATTATCCAAGCTCATTCTGCTAATATTAAAAGCTTTTTTTTTAAAAAAAATTGGTAAATATGACAAAAAATGGGCTTTAATTACAGTACCCGGTGTGCACATTCTTGGTACCCATATGCCCGGTATTTTCTACAGTATTTTATCTTTACAATGCTAACAACCGGAAATCTCAGATCCCTACAATATTTAAAGTAGAAGTGAAATAACTGATTGTGAGAATTTTATTTGCTTAATATTGACAGGACTTAAAAACTTAATTTCGCATTTATCAAGTCTTAGTTATTTGTTTAAATTGTTTATAAATGGTAATTGTCAAAATCATTGTAAATCGAATTTATTAAATTAAAATACTAATTATATATATATATATATATATATATATAAAAAAAGATGAAAATCATTTTTTATCATTTAATGATAATAATGATAATGTTCANTATATATATATATATACACATCGTAAAAACGAGAGAAGTGGCATGCTTGTATTTATATATACATACGCAATTAAGCATGTTGCAGTGTTTTAAATTGCTTACAAAATTTTAAAAACATATGCTCATTTTGATTATTGATTTGATTTACAAATTTATTATTACTTTAAATACTGTGAGAACTTCCGGGCAGGGAGCTTTATAATATATAAATGCTAACCAAAAAAATAAATAAAAATATAGCTAGAAAATTTAGTTAAACAATTAATTAACCTTTTTTTTCTCTTTGAAACATCTTAATATTTTTATAAGCGCTTTAATAATAATTATAAATGAAAATGTCTTTAACAGTGACTCACCTTGAGAAATCAAAGCGGCAGCTAAGAGGACAAGGTATAAGCACCCTGTCATTTTTTGTCTATTTCAGACAAAGTTCTGCTATAATCTGTATATTAACTCTTCGCTTTCTAAAAACCATAAGACAGAGAGAGACAACCAGAATGTTACTAAACCTGATTGCAAATGCCCGACGGCAACTTTTCTGTTTTATCCTGCTGACACAGAAATTATGCTCGGATAAGAAAGTTGTTCCTCCTTCGAACAATTGATGAATTTTTATTGAAACGAAGACGAAGAAGAAGAAAAAAAAATTCTGTTTGTTTGAGGTCGTCGAGTTGCATTTATTAAGAAAGTGGTTTGATGATGTGTGTGATAGTCCTTTTGTGAAGTTTTCATTTGGGCAGAACGGATCAGGTCAGCAGTTTGAAGTTAGGTTCACGGTATAAAAGATTCTAACCAATGATTTTGTTGTGAGGTGACGGATGGTTACCTGGAATTCGTTTAGGTTTAATGGTTTTATGATTATGCTCTCCTCCTATCTGTAGCGATGCGGTATTTAAGTTGCAGCCGTAATATTTAAAAGAAGAGGTGAATGATATGTTTACCATTGTCAGCTGTCATTTGAGAGTAGATTTTACTAAATTTTTCTTAACTCGTGTCGGTAAGGCAAAAATCTTGCAATCAAAATTTCGACAGCTTTCTAACTGACTAGAGTGTCTAGAGTTTTCAAATCTCATTTCGTTCTTAGCAGTGGTGAACCGTTTTAGCGGCAGGGCTGGCTTTAGCCAGAAGCGCCAGTTCGAGTTGGGGTGAATAAATTACTTCTGCAACGTGGCAAAAAAAATTTTTGTCCAAAAGTAATAAATAATAAAAAAATAATAAATAAATAAATAATAAATAAATAAAATGATAATCACATTAATAATGGTGAGAGATGAATAGTTTTTAATCTTTTCCTTCCAAAATTAATAAATTTTTCTCTTCATTAGTGACCTTCATTTATCAAGTAAAAGATTCTTTTGGAACGGCTAAGGATTTTTCCCACTTGTTATTCCCCTAGCCTAAAACACAAATCAAGGCCTATAGTCTGTCTACGGTAAGAACTCCCCCACCCCCACCGCAAAGTCTGAGGCTGTCTGCTGCTAGGAAACAAGAATATAGTTTGTCTAAAATAAGAACTCCCCAGAACTAGTGTGAATGCATTTTCAGTAAATCCTTTGTACACACATTAGCTCTTTCCACCTACTTTCTGACGGCATCAAGATACTACTTTTGAAATAAAAATGATGGCGCCATCTACCAATTTCATATTTAAATATATACTTTAATTTAACATTTCTAATAAGTTCTAAATTGAACGGATATTTTTAAAAATATTATTTTTAATACTTTGATTGCAATTTTTAAAGCGTAATTAATTTTATATAGCCTCAGAAATATTTTTTCATATTTTTTCTTGTATTTTAAGCAGAAATAGGGAGAAAAAAATTCAAAATTTAATCAAGCGAGGAGCTAAATAAATAAATCCAATTTTAATTATGTGGAATGATGTAATATTATATAATTTACTTAAAATTCAGATTTTATTAAAATTTTGTAGAATTATTTAATTACATAACAAAAACTAACTATAGACTTATAAATGCTTATTTTAACTTGCGTCTTTATTTTCATTGAGCGATATTAGATTTTACGTTTCTGTTTATTGACTATACTTAAATAGTCATTGTCTACAGTTTAAACTTTATTTTATTTCTTACATTTATTTTCATTTGATCGATTATTTTTCTGCTTATTGATTAATTATGACTATTCTTAAAGAAAAAAACAGTCATGAAATTTAATCTGTTTCTTATATCTATTTAAATTTAATCTTAAAATTATAATCTAGTTCTTACATCTATATTTATTTGATAGATTATGTTTCTATTTATTGATTAATCAGGAAAAAAAATCTTAAAAAAATATTTATAATTTATTCTGTAAAATTTAATCTATTTCTTATAAATAATTGGGAAAAAAAAAGCATTTACCATGTTTAATTTTACAAAACAATTGTGATTTGTAAATTTACTAAACGTTTGTGAAAATATTTAATTATATGTTAGAATAAATATAAGTGAAAATTCTAAAAAATTCACCAATACCATGAACACCAATGTTCGTAGGGAGGCAAGAGTGGAAAGTTTTTATTAATTTATCAAAATACCATGTTTAATTTATTTTTCAACTCTATAGAATTTTTTAAACAATAATTTGGACTTTTACCTGCATTACAAAGCTGTTCAGTTTTTCTATAACATTTTGTTAAGGGGGTTGGCTTGGTTTACGCTAGTCCCACAACACAACGAATTTGGAAGCTTATTATGTATTCGCTTAAGACAATTCAGAAAGGTATGGTTAAAGCTAAAGTTAATTAAAATCTAAGTCTTATTAAAGATTTAATATCAACATATTTTAATAAAATTATTAATTAAAATAGAGCATTAACCACACAGAGAAAAACAGTTTGAGAGCAAATCAGTAAACTATTATTCAATTTGATTTATTTAAAAGTAGAAAACCAATTTTAAGTTGAATCAATTTAAATAATATTATTTTTAAATTGATGATAAAATGGTCAGAATGGGCTACACACAGAGTGCATAGCTTAGCCATATTTCCCTTTCCCTCACTGGAGCATTGTAAACAATTGGCAAAAACGATGACGGGACCGTTTGCGGTTGTTCTGTCTTAGTTTAATGTATGACAAAAAATAAATATGTATAAAAAACTTTATTTCATTCACTAATTCATCTGTCTCGAATTATATTCTTTTTTCTCTTTTTTTTTTCGCCGTATGCCTGTTCAGGTTTTGGTTGTGCGATTGTTCCTGTTTTTCAGTGGCGCCATCTATGGCCAGGAATTCGACTTCTACCACGCCATTCACACAATCGCAACCCGTTTATAGGGCGGGTCACATTCACACACAAAGGAGAAAGGACATAGAAATTCGAACCCAGGACCTTTCTGATGCAGGGACAGTTCCCTGCCCCCTACACAGGCCAATCGGTATTATATTCTTTTGATTTGCTTGATAAAACAACTCCTTTAATTTTTCTTTAAACCTTTAAAAAGTAGATTAATATAAAGGTTTCGTGCTAAATTTTTTAACTGAGATTAAAACTACCTTTTGTAAATGTATATTATTCTGTAAAATAATTATAAGATAGAAAATAAATGACATCAAGTGTGTCATATTTGTAACAAATTCACATTCCTTCCAATGGCATATCCACACTAACCCCACTGCCGTGTGTCTACACTAGCCCTACGAAGACATCTGTTTGCTTAGGTCTAATGCCAATGCTGGTTATCTGAAACTATACATAGCAAAAGTTAGTACCAAATTAAGTAAAAAAAACGTTTAATTTATAACATATTATGACCTTTTTTTTATTCTGAAAATAAAATACGTTAATAAAAGAGTAAAGAGAAAATTAGAAAGTTAATTTTGCACTTTAAAAACCTTTCTTACAAATTTCTACTAAAATATTCGCAAAGTGAAACCATTCATCTTCACATGAAAGTGAACATCGATCATACCAATGTACAAGATCTCACTGAAAATTTTTTTGTATATATATAT
>NC_092209.1:54133369-54150931 GCF_043381705.1 Parasteatoda tepidariorum | reverse complement strand
CCATTCGGAGCATTTTTAAATTATTTTTTGATGTGAAAAAATGTAGATTCTAACGGATTTAACTTAAGCGTCGTGTGGATCGATTCAATAAATATTTTTAGAAGTATGTTTTTTTTTATTTCTTTTAACTAAGAATACAAATTAATATAGTTTTTCTGTATCTCTTTAAAGTGTATCTTTCATAAAAGTAAATAATTTAACATGTTTTGGAGTGAAGTATTTACTGAATAATTAGCCGAAATTTTGGTGAGGATCGGTTTTTCCACGTAGTCTAACGATTAACTGAATTTTAAAGGAATCGTCGAGTTATATATATTTTTTTCAAGTGTGTATACGGCAGGTACTTCAAAGTAAAATTAGCATTTTTAAATCTTTAATTGTACTTTTGCTTATGGATTTTTTTTTTTTTATTGATAGTGAGTAAAATCAGACATTGTAAAAACCTAACTGATTTCTATTACCAATTTTTTTTGTATGGTTTCTGTTACATTATGATTAGAATATAAATATTTCTTTATTCTGTCTTTAAAATTTGTCAGTTTTTTAATTTTTTGTCTTTCTAATTTTTTTGTCTTTTTGAAATATTTAACAGCTAAGTTTTCTGCTGACACTTGACCTGTTTGAAATTTTTTCAAATCGGGATATTAAGCAGATATATAAAGTTGATTTCCTCGTACTTTAGTTCTTTATGGGCTGTTAAGTTCCGTTGTTATCATACAGAGAATTTGTTTCAAACTATAATGACTATGATGTTCAATCATCTTTCGGGGCTGAAACTTTATGTGGATAAGTTATACTGAGTCTCATTTATCAAATACTTCTATATTTTAAGTGCTTTGTTTAGAGTTGCTATGTTCCTTATTTCCTCATATTTTGCCTCCTAAAGAGCTGTTTTATTCATTCTATAGTTTTTCACTATTTGCTTATGACTAATAAGTTGTAGACTGTGATGCCCAATCATCTTTCGGGACTGAAACTTTATGTAGATAAATTTTTACTGAGTCTCACTCATCAAGTACTTGAGTACTATTTAGTCAGTTAATCCACATTCTTATAGGTGTAATTCTCTGCAATTTATTTTAGAATAATTGGTTGTAGACTGCTGTTTTGTCTTTTAGAGTGTGTAAAGGTAAAATAATTGTTTAATAGTTCCTTTTATGCATTTCTATGTGCCTTTTTTATCTCATTAAAATCATTTGATAATAATGCACATTATGATGAAAATTGGCTAGAGTACTGAAGCTTGATGATACTTATTCATACTGATTAGATGTGTTTTTCTTTAGTTATGCATCATATACCAAATGAAATTTATATTTTGTCATTATGTTCTGTACTGTAATAGAAGTTATAAACAGGTTATTAATAATATGAGCAAGTTATAAGAAATTTCATGATGTGGTAGAGTTTTGATTTGCGAATAATCCTTTAAATTTATGAAGAATCTCTGAACCAGTTCACTTCTTCACTTAGTGATTCTTACCTGTTTTTAAAATTTTTTTATCAATGATTCAAGACTCTTCTATATGTGTGTTTTTCAAACTTAATTTCATAGTAGTTTACATATTTATTCTTATGATGTTTAACAAGCATATGTCTGAAATACATGCTGATCATATTTTTCTGAAGAAATGTTTTAAGCTTAAAAACTTAATATTATAAATATTTTGTTCTGCATTGTTACAAGGAGACTTAAATTTTTTGGGTTTAAATTGCTGGTGTAATGATGATAAATATTTTTTTCTGATGAAGTGATTATATTTACCACCAAGATCTCTGAAAACAGCATTGTTCATTGATGTATAATATTTATTGCTAGTTTCTACATTTTTGATGATTAATACTTTGGTCCGTGTTTCTGATCAATGATGTTTAGTATTTTCTGATTTTTTTATTCAATATTTTACAATTATTTATATTTTGAAAGTTAAATATGGTGGTCCCTTGTCTTATTGATATGAGTTGTATGGTCCCTGACATAAGTTACAAATAGAAAACCTTATGATGAAAATAGTATCGCCCCAGACTGAACGATCCTGATGAGCGTATTGTTTCTCTGAAGTTAGTTTAAATAAAATAAAAGGTCTTTAAAGTGAAATCCCATATAAGTGGACATTCTAGGAAGAAATTTTCTTTATAGGAAAGGTACTATATTACAGTTAAACACTGTATATTGTTTAAGAAAATTTTCAATGATATAGAAACAGTTAAATCTACAATAACTGTCTAATAGAATATTTATTTATAAATTAATAAGTATTTGTCTATACAAAAAATATGAATACATAATTCTAGACGTAGCTAAAGGTAAATGATTATAACTTTATTTCATAACTTTGATTATTGCTAGTTAATTTTTTATAGGCTGCCTAAATGTTCTACTAGGATAGTAAAATTTATAATTTGGTAAAGAAAGGTTGTTTCAAACTTTTCTGCTTATAAGGGTTAGTATTTAATTTTTGTTCATTATGAATCTATATTACCTGTAACGAATTACCTAGGTATCTCTTGCAGTGTTTTCACTACAGCGCGAGAACGCGAGAATCTCGCATATTTTTTTCTTTTCTCGCATTAAAAAATGATTACCGCGAGAAATTCGCGCATTCTATAAATCAATTTCAAAATTCGCGAATTTTTCGCATTTTGGAAAAAGCTTCGAATTACGCCAATTAGAATAAAATCCATTTCACTTTTCTTCCTGGATCTTTCATTATTTTCAGCATTTGCCCCATTATCTAGATTCCCTATTTACCAGTATTGTTCAGAACTTTTTCGAACAACAGAACACAACCCCTCCGAACCACGGAACCCCTTTCAGAACACATTTCTCTGCAACCACGTGTTTACCGCAGGTAAGGTAGACGTTAACATTTTTTATGCACTAATGTAAGATGGACAAATACCTAGTAAAGGCAAAATCTTCTATGATGATGCAGCAAGAATATTCAATGCTTTAAAAAATAGAAGACGTTAAAAATGTATTATAATGATAGAAATTTTTTTTTCAAGTCTCTTTGTATTTTTTTCAGTTTTTAGAAATCTCACTTAATTTTCTGAAATCTCACCCTGTTTTTGAGATAGGGTGAGAAATTCTCACCCATTTTTTTTCTATGATGAAAACACTGTCTTGTCTGAAACTTATTGCCTATCTTTCTTTATCTGCGGCTAAAATAAACTTTTGCTTTAGCTATATTTTAGTAGAAAGTTTGCTTTTTTTTTTAAAATTTGGCACTGATCTACAGTTGCTAGACTTCAGTTCTTTTGACTCGTACAACAGTGCAATATGAAAACATGGATATCTTTTATGCGGTTTATATAATTTATGATCTTGCTATTGATATTTATGTAATACTGAATTAAATTTTTTATTATTACAGTTATGACATCAAGCTAAAATTAGTTTTATGTTAATTTATCAGTTAAGTTATTAAAATTTCTTTGACATAGACGTAGGTTTTTTGTAACACATTGATATATAAAATGCGACTTTATGATGACATCACTGGCACCTCTAATGATTGTTATGATTCCTAACCAGTTCTGAAGAATTGCATAACTAAATTAATATTTTCTTAGCATAATGTAGCACATTTTCATGATGATGCTTTTAAAATTCTGAAACATTTGATGAATTTTATCTTTGTCTTTCGCTCCTATCTGATCTAATGTGCAGCTTCTATTTTAATAGAAATTAACTTACTGGTGTTTTCTAATTCACACTTCTAGGACTGTTTAGAGAGGACACGGACTATAAAATTGGTGAATAGGTTATTTGGCTGTGTTACAAAATGTTAAATTAGCCCTGGTAATGAATATTCTGTAATTATATTGATTTTTCTGACTTAATTCATTAAATAACAGTCAGATAAAGTCAATAGGAAGGTCATGATTCTGCCCATGATCTGATTGTTGCATGGGAACTAAATTCAAATGATGCACCTAACTTTTTTAATGAGAGCTAGTGCTATGAGCTTTTCTTTCTAAGTATGGTGCTAGACTGAAGAGATTGAGCTCCACGGAAAAGTGTGTCATATGCTGTTTCTACTTTTTGTAAATCTGATATACCAAGTTCATTATTTGTGTTCAAAATATATATTTTTTGTACTATGGTGCCTTATAGTTTGATAGGATGAGTACTACGAACTAGGGCGAACTGAATGCCTATGATGTGAATGTTCGTTTCTGAACTATTATCTTTGCTTATGGTTTAATATTTTAACTGCTATTTAATCTTAATGATGACTGTACGACGGTCTACTGATGCCTGATGAGACTTCGTAAATCTGAATGTCAGCTGCAACTGTCTTAATCATAGTGGTTCACAAAAAAAAAACGTATAGCCTTGGAAGTCTGGATGTTTAAAATTCACATGCTTCTGAAATCCTAGACACTGTTTCAAGTTAAGGTTTTTTTTCGAAGGGCTTTTTTTACGAATAATATGCTATTTTCGTAATTGTTTGCAACTGTGGCTCCTGTCTGTTTGAAAAAGTTTAGCTTAACCATCGCTAGTGCTGTCTGCTTGTTTTGGTTCAAAGTTTCAATATGCATGAAAGCCACTTCTTAGTTGCAATGAAAAGCATTTGTTTTCTAATTTTGTAGTTTCTAATTTAAAGGCTTACTCTAATGCTACATTACCTGAATTCATATAAAATTTCAAAAACTAAGAACACTGCTGTGATTCTGATCATTTTCATTTAGGTAGAAAATGTCAACAAATCTAGTTTTAAAAAAGAGTGGTAAAATGTGATAAAAATTATATTTCTTATAATTATGATAAGTTACTTTAAAACTGAGCAAAACACTTAGCAATTCCACGGAAAAGTGTCATATGCTGTTTCTACTTTTTGTAAATCTTATACATGAAGTTCTTGGACTGCAGACTTCCTGTTTTGGCACCCTTTTTTTTCTTCCTGTTCCTACTTTTTCTTAAAATCAATTGCATTTCTGCTATTCTCCCTTTGAACATATAATGACAGCCAAAAAAAAAAGGGAATAATTAAAGGTCAAGTGTTGCAACTGCCCCTGTTTTTGTCTTCATTGATTTTAAATGTTAGCTATTTGGTTTCGAATTATAAATTTTTTTGATACTATGGCATCTGGTTTTTATAAAAGGATGAGTACTGCGAACGGGCGATCTGAATGCCTATGATGTGTGTTCGTTTCTGAAAAATTATTTTTATGTATGATTTAAATATTTTTTTAACTGCTTTTCATGATAACTCTACAACGGTCTTCTGATGCTTGATGAGATTTCCTAAACCTGATTATGGCAATTATGGTATATAATATACAAAATAACCGTAAAACCTCCAGAATCCTGGATATCAAGATTTTCAAAACCGTGAGAAAAGTTATTAAAAAACTATAGTGAAATTGAGCTTATCACTTTGTTTATGTTGGAATCATATTTTTGTTTTGTCCTTTAGCTTTGACTTATCTTGACCTGTAAAAGTTAGTCTGAATTTCTAAATCACTAATCAGTATAGATTTTCAAGGATATATATGTTTTTAGCTAAGTATTTCTCATTTATTTTGTCACTTAACAGTTCTGGCTGTTAATTATTAATGATGATGATTTTTGCTCCAGATATTAATGATGGTTAGCTACTAGATGGTCTGAATTTTATTATTTATGTATCTAGTCTATTTTAAAAATTAGTCTTTTCATTTATATTTTTTAAAATAGTTATGAGCTCCTGTTGCTCTTTGTTGTTTTAACACTTTAGTCTTACTAGGAACAAACTGAACCTGTCCTTTATGGTATTTTCCCTTTCAACGCTGCCACCTAAAATGTACTGTTTAAGTGTGGTATTATCATTTGAGGGATATAGAAATGTCTGCAAATAAAACATTGTTTATTAGATATTAATATGCAATATCCTGGTTGCAGTTACATTTATTACTATAGGCTTTGTTTATGTTTAATGTCTTGCCGAAGGCTCTCGGAATATTAAAATGATGAGTATTACGAACTAGGGCGAACTGAATGCCTTTGATGTGAGTGTTCGTTCTGAATTTTAGTTGTTTTAAATAGCTTGTTTAAGCAGGTTTTTATTATTTTACAAGTTTAACAATGCACATTATTCTCGCATGACATTCACTGACAGGCAGATGTGAATGTTCAGGAACTACAGGTTTGATAAATTGCTTGTGCCTGTGCAAATTGCATCAATGTGCAATGAGCTACTTAATCATGCAAACTGAGATCGAAATTGCCTGATGATTACATTTACCAACATGAGCTATTTCTATGAAATCAATCCTGCAATTATGAAGGCATAAATATGAATTGGAAAATTTATTGTTTAGCATTTAAATCAAATTATGGTTCACAATACAATTTAAACCATATAAAGATCTTGTACTAAAGGAAATATTGCTCTCTTGTTTTTGAATGAAGTGTTTCCTCTCAAGATTTTTGTATTATGAAGTGTTTTTAACTCATTTATTAAACCAGAGTTAAATAGTGCATGCATTTTTACTCAATAGAAAGATTAATTTGTAGATATTCAAGTGTGAAGCATTCTGTCTAGAATTTTATTGCACTGTTACAAGATACATTTATTTTGAACCTTCTTATATTTTACATAGTATTTAATATTTAATTGTATGGCTATTCTTGGGTTCCTAAACTATATTATAAATTTTAGGTTGTGAAATAATAGCCTGATGGTTCTGTTCAGTGTTAGTCTGAGATGTTAGTTTTAGCTTTCACTGAATGGCAGCTTTTAGGCTCAATGTTAACATCACCTCCAACTGAATCTGTTGGTATTTCTGGACCTGTTACCAAGTGAACCTGTTGAATATTTAGTGGCCTCCTTGAATTTATCAAGTCTTTAGTTCTTTGGTTCACAATAGGTATATTACTTCTATATACTATATATTTTATTTTAAATGTTGGTGTGAATTTTAAGGAATTGTCTGTTTCCCACCTATGCTTTATTGAATTAATTTGTCTGGAATTAATGTAGGTGATTTTTGTGAGATATTTAGATTTAAGCTACTGGTATATTGATTACTATTTTCTTCTGATAGTGATTATATTTACCACCTAGATCTCTAAAACCAGCATTGTTCATTGAAGTATCATTTATTGCTAGTTTCTGCATTTCTGATGATGATTAATACTTTGGTCCGTGTTACTGATCAATGATGCTTAGTATTATCTGATTTTTTTAGATTTTATTTACCAGATTGAAATGTTTTCAAATTTTATTAACGAAGTAACATTTTAGGCTAAAGTGCTGAAAGTTAGATACTTAATAATACCCTTTAGATAAGTGTACTTAATTTTAATTCTGGTATATTTCATTTAGTGTGCCTCGTATTGTTTTGTCATAATCTGCATCAGAATTATGATAAATACTTTGGTCTGTGTTGCTAAGAAGTGTTATTTTTTGAATATTATATGCCAGATTAAAATTTTTTAAAATTAAATGTATTTAAAAAGTAATTTTTATCAAGAATAATTTGCTTGTCTGTATGGTAAATTTCAAATATATTTAGGATTCTTGAAATTGCACTTAATCAAGATTGCACTGCTTCAATTTAATGTGGAAGGTATGCTGGTTGAGTGTCTTAATACCTTCCTTCTCAGATATATGGGATGGTATTGTTTTCTATACGTTTAGTTTTTAGATTTTCACAAATGTGAATTTTAACTGTCAGCACTGTTTTCTCTTAGTTCCATTTAATATGTTTGTCAGCATTTTGTCAAAATTCTCTGCTTATAGCCTTATATTTAAAAATATAATTTTTTTGGGGGCTATTTTAAAATCTCAAATGAATGGGTATACTGGTCTTACTGTGATGAGAATTGTATCGCCCCAGACTGAAAGATACTGTAGAAATGATATTTCTCTGAAGTAATTTAGACTAAGTTCATATTGTATCACTAAGTTAGAAATGAAGAACTTATTATGATGAGAAGAGTATCGCCCCAGACTGAAAGATCCTGATGAGTGGTAGTTTCTCTGATGTAAGTTCTAGTAGTATATTTAAAGGTGTATCATTGAGGCTTGTTCAATCTTAACTATTACTTTCTTCTGAGGTGAATGAATATTTTAACCATAATACATTGAATAATGTACATTAGCTGAGAAATACAAAGTAAATTCTGCTTCACTTGACCATCGATTTCTTTTTTAGGTCGAGGGGCTGATTAAAGCAGATAGATAAAGTAAGAGTTCCTCGTACATTATGGCTCTTTAGCTATTTTGTTCCGTTGTTCTCACACACTTTCAATACTATAAATGTATACCAATTAAATGACTTAACTTTTCGTTTAAGTAAAAATTCATCTGATGAAATATGCTAGTGAAATTGGTGTATTAAAGTAGAATGATAGTTTCTGACAAAAATGTTGATGCATGTAAAAGTTATGAATTGAATCTAAAGTCAATTGTTAATGATTAACAACTGCTAATCCACATATGCTAAACTTTTCTGAAAATGCTGACATTTGGAGAGGATTCCAAAAGTAGAATCAACGTTTTATACTTATGCATGAAGTTTTTGCTCATTATTATTGCCTATGATGATTTACCTAGGTACCTCTTGTCTGAAGTTCATTGCTGATCTTTCTTTATCTGAGGCTAAAATCAACTTTTTAACAAATTGATTATAATAGAGATAAAAAATATATTCTTCAATTGGGCACTGATCTACAGCTGCTAGACTTTTGTTCTTTTAGCTCACAAAGGTGCAATACGGAAACTTCATGCAGTTTATGTAACTGAGTGCTTAATGTTTTTAAAAAGTGCTCAAAGGTGTTGATGTTTGAATTATGTTTTTTAAAAGCCCTTAAATGTGCTTTTTTTATTGGGTTTGTAAAAAGTGCTTAATTTTTTATCGAAATATTGTGAAACTTAAGCAGAATTTTAGTATGCTGTGCATTTTCATGATGATGCTTTTAAATTCTGAAGCTTTGATGAATTTTATATTTGTCTTTCGCTCCTATCTGACCATATGTGCAGCTTCCATTTTTATTGAACATGAACCGAAAAGGCTAATTAGTATTTGTGTTGATCGACACTTAGGTCCATGTTGCTCGCATCTGAAATTATGCGAGAATGTTGATAAGGTCGAATTTTTTTTCCCATTGGTTTTGCTATGAATGCTAAACCGGACAGAAAAGACTTAACCTCGTTTAAAGCTAATAATGTAACATTTTTCAAATGGAAAACTTTCAATTATAGACAGTCTTATCAGTTTTTATCTTCATCACATTCAACATTAGTGGTTCTGTTAGACTTGGTAGCAAGGGGAAAGGTTCTAGAGGTTTTGTAAAATTTGTTCCAGAATTCTATTCTGGACAAAAATTATTCTCATTTCATAGTAGAATATGGTGTGTGTTTGACTGACACAAAATGCAAAACCATAGCACTGGTGATGAGTATCCTCTAATTGCATTGATTTTTCTAACATCCTTTAAATGATGATTAAGTAGAGCCAATCCAATGATGTTGATGATTCTACCAATGATCTGATTGTTGCATTGCATATTAATTAGGTGCTTCTTTTAACTGGGTCAAATAATTCTGTGCACTATGTAGTAATTTTTTAATTATCTTATTTTGTTAAACTCAGTAGGTTTGTTTCAGTGCTGGATTATAATGTGCCTAAGTAATGTTGACAAATTTTATTTTTTTAAAATTTTTTTATTGATCGGAAGGAAACTGGATTGTAACAGCATTTGTCTGTATTTTTTGGTAAGTGTTTTTTCCTCATCTGACAAAACTAAACTTCGATTGTAAGAATGATGCACCTACCTTTTTTCAAGAGAGCTAGTGCTGTGAGCTTTTCTTTCTAAGTATGGTGCTAGACTGAAGAGATTGAGCTCCACGGAAAAGTATGTCATATACTGTTTCTACTTTTTGTAAATCTGATATGCCTAGCTCTTTATAGTAATGATGATAAACTATGCTCCAGATATTAATGATGGTTAGCTACTAGATGGTCTGAATTTCATTATTTATGTATCTAGTCAGTTTTAAATTTTGACTTAATTTATATTTTCTGAAATAGTTCCTGTTGCTCTAATTTGTTTAAACTCTTAAATCTTGCTAGAAATAAACTGAACCTGCCCATTATGTTATTTTCCCTTTCAACGCTGCCACCTAAAAGTATTGTTTAGATGTGGTTTTTATCATTTGAGGGATATAGAAAAGTCTGCAAATAAAACATTGTTCATTAGTAATTAATATGCAATATCCTGGTTGCAGTTACATTTATTACAATAGGCTTTATTTTAATGTTGAATGTCTTGCATTAGGCCTTTGGAATGCTAAAAGGATGAGTATTACGAACTAGGGCGAACTGAATGCCTTTGATGTGAGCGTTCGTTCTGAATTTTAGTTTTTGTTTTAAATATCTTGTTAAAGCAGGTTTTTTTTTTATTTTACAAGTTGAACAGTATGTATGTTTAGGAACTATAGGTTCGATAAATTGCTTGTGCAAGCATGTGCAAATACTTGCAGTTTGAATGATTACATTTGCTTGATGATTACATTTACCAAGATGAGTTCCTATGAAATCAATCCTGCAATTATGAAGGCATAAATATGTAATTTTATAGTTTCTCATTTCATTCCAATTATGTTTGACTGAATAAAATTTAAACCATTTATGTTATGTCAACCTTCATCTATCAAAAGGTACCTCATGATAGAATCATGTTAACATCTCTTATATACTAGCAGGGGTGCCACTCTTCCGTCTTGGGGACGGAATTCCGTCCTGTTAAAAAATATCAAATTCAGAAATTCAATTTTAAATTTAAAAAAAAAAACATTTTAAAAATAAAATATATGTATACATTGCTAAAAATTTTTTTTTTTCGATAATTATTTCAGGACAATATCTTTTCCCGTTTATTTCTTCCTAAAATTTAGAAGTAAAGTCAAATTATTCACATAAGCTCAAAAAGTGTTAATGTAAAAACTGATTGCCAGAACAAAAGAAAAGCTTCATCTCCCTTAAAAGAGAAAGGAATTAAGAAAGCTGATAATCAAACTAAATTTATTTCAAAGAAAATAACAAGTTTTTTTATGAAGCAATAAAATTAGACTCGGATAGCAGTTTCTATGTAGTGGATCCTTATTTATAGAACATTTTGTAGTATTTTATTGAGAAATTAAGAATTTATATTGTTTTTTGTGCTTTGTTTATCTATAATAATCTTAGTTGTTAGTAATTACTTAATGTTATCGGAAAATTAAAACTACTTCTCAATCTTTAAAATCACATTAAATTTTTAATTTATTGTTATTTTTCNTTTTTATCCTTTACAAATAATCTGAACTTGCGGCTTTCATTAACATCAGCAACAGTTGTAGCCGCTAATCCTGTTGCATCATGGAGTTTTCCGACTTTTCTCGCCAAGCACATGGTGAATAACATTTCTCAGGTCGGCAACGATTACCAAATTTAAAATGATAGTAACAATATTTACCTTTCCTATTGAATGCTTTTATTGAATGACTGCGACTTCGAGATGTATTTCGGTAATTATTTCTAAATTTAGATCTACTACGGTCATTTATTTGCAGTGAATCAATTTTCTGTTCTAATGCTGCTATTCGTGCAATTAAAGCATCATTGTTGGTAACATTTGGTGAAACAGCACATATTTCTTCCCCAGTTTTCATTTCGTGAATTTTATCCGCCATCGTAGACAGTTTATCTAAACTTTCTTCACTGACAAGCAGAATATTTCGTATAAAATTCGGCATTTTATCAAGCCATAAAGATTTTAACACTTTTTCTGAAAAATCGTCTGCTCCTAAATTTTTCATTTTTTGCAAAAGTTGGCTTGGCTTGTAATCTCCAAGTTCTAATCCTGTAACTAAGCGCTGAATTCTCTTGTTTTCGCTTTCCTTAAACGTATTTAAAAGTCTTTCTTTCGCCAAGGTATATTTGTTAGGCTTAGTGTCTTTAATAATGTCCCAAATATTTTCTACATACTTCGGTTCCAGTTGGGATATCAAATAATTAAATTTGGTTTCTTCAGTTGTGATCTTATTTATTTGAAACTGTGCTTCTACTTGGTAAAACCAAATGTCGGGTTTCTCTCTCCAAAAAGGTGGAATTTTAATGCTTACTTTATTAGCTTCGACGTCCATGACGATCGTTGCTTCGATCTTTTCACTGTTTTTTGTAGTCATGTCAAAAATCTGGGTCACCAATGTGGGGATTTAATTATAGACTATGTCAACCTTCATCTATCAAAAGGTACCTCATGATAGAATCATGTTAACATCTCTTATATACTAGTGATTTGGTATTTAATATTTATAGTGGTAGTTACGCCACAATAGTTATTTCATAGACTAGTAAAGTCTCCCCAGCATCACCGCCACCTAAATTTGCTGTGGTTTTTCTAATTTTTTTCTTTGCATTAATGTCGTAAGTAATGCACACTATAATGGTAATTGGCTGGAAGCTTGATACATTTCATTTAGTATGATACATACTTTGTCATGGTATTCTTTATCAGAAGTTTTGAACAAGTGTTTTAACAATATGATTAAATTATAAGATCTTGTGATGTGACAAAGTTTTTATAACAGAAAAAACCAATTTGGATTTAACGCTATCATGATGACATCACTGGCACCTCTTATGAATACTTAGTGATTCTTGCTCAGTTTCTGAAGTTATTTTTTTTTATTAGTGATGCATGGTAATTAAATTCTGACTTAATGTTAACATGTGTTCTCTGCTTTGAACGTAGCTAAAGTGGTTTACATATTTCTGCTTCATGATGTCTAACAAGCATATGTCTGAAATACATGCTGACTGTATTTTACTGAATATTTTTTTATTTGAAAAATCAAATTTAATAGTCTGACTTGTAAAAATTTTTAGATTTAAGTTACTGGTGTTGAGTTACTGATAATAAATATTAGTATATAATATTATATAATATATAAATATTGGGTAATGCATATCATGATGATAATTGGCTAGGCGCTGAAAATTTGATTATACTTATTTATACTGATTAGATTAAATATATTTAATTCTGATAAACTTCATTTAGTATGTGATACATATTGTTTTGTTATATTCTTTATTGGAAGTTTTGTACAGGTGCATGTTAATAGTGCTGAATGCTTTAGGCTGCTTATACTGATTGGAAGTTTTTTTAATTGTATGTTTCAATTAGTATTTTATAAATATTGTTTTATCATAATCTGTATTAGAATAAGAAGAAATCTCACATGTTTAATCCATTTTTTGGACTTACTGCTATCGTAATGACATCCAGATACTGAAGTTAAAAAGCTATCACTGAAGAAAGAAATTATCAGTTTTAATCTTACCTTAACATGTATTCTTTAGTTTCTCTGAGCGTACATCAATTCAAGCATCCGCTCTTAGTTTCTTTCTCTGCATAGTGATTTGCATATTTTTGGTTACTGTATTTTACTAAAGAATTGTTTGAGTTCAAAACACTAATATTTAAAATATTTTGTAGTGTGCTATTACAAGGTGACTAATTATATTTTTTGATATAAATTACTGGTATAGTGATAAATATTTTTTTCTTCATTTCATATGCGCGGCTTAAGAAGTAAAATTTTCTTCCAGGATGATATTGATTTTTAGAATTATGAATTTCAGCTTGCATAGAAAATTCCAAAAATATTTAGTTCTTAAAATTCAAAGGTGGTGTATTCAATTGCAAGCTCTAATTTGACATGAGAGGAACATTAGTCTGTGCTGCTATAGTGATGATTAATAATTTCTTCTGAAGAAGTGATTATATTTACCACCAAGATCTCTGAAAACAGCATAGTTCATTTAAGTATCTCTTAATTTTTGTTTATACTTTTTTAATGATGATTAATACTTTGGTCCGTGTTTCTGATCAATGATGCTTAGTATTTTCTGATTTTTTATTTTTTTTTAGTTTTATATACTCAGATGTTTTAAAATTAAATGTGCTGGTTAGAAGTTAAATATGTCTGTCTTACCGTGATGATAATTGTATCGCCCCAGACTGAAAGATACTGTAGAAATGATATTTCTCTGAAGTAATTCAGACTAAGTATCTAGTTACATACCAACCAACATTCATTTTTTTTTTTCGAGAATGGATTTTCCAAGTGGTAGTAAAACAATTACCGTAAAACAGTTTTACTCAAAATGATATTTATATTTTAACCAGGTTGAAATTCGCTCTAATGATGACTAATATGCTTTTTATATATTTGTTGTAATTATTTATATGTAGTGGTGGTCAAACTCATTTATAATTATTAATATCATTCAAAAAGTTTAGTGAAATAACATGACTTTTGCTAGCGCTTTAAATATGAAAAAAAAAAAACTCTTCCGGGTAAAGCCGGAAAAGTTGGCAGGTATGAAGTTAGAAAAAAGAACTTTTTATGGTGAGAATCCTGATGAGTGGTTGTTTCTCTGAAGTAAGTTCTAGTGGTGTATTTTAAGGTGCATCATTATGCTTATTCAATTACTGTCCTAACTATTACGTTTTTCTAAGATGGATGAATATTTTAACCATAGTACATTGAATAATGTACATTAGCTGAGAAATACAAAGTAAATTCTGCTTCACTTGACCATCGATTTCTTTTAAGTCGAGGGACTGATTAAGGCAGATAGATAAGTAAGAGTTCCTCGTACATTTTGGCTCTTTAGTCATTTTGTTCCGTTGTTCTCGCACACATTCAATACTATAAATGCATGTTAATTGTTTTCATTCAAATGTATGTTCTGGTAATAATGCTGAGTTAACTTAAAATTATGAATAAATTAGATTTATGGGGAAGGAGTATGGTGATTTGATTAAAAATAATTTGAATTAAATATATATTTTTGTACATTTGAAAATTCCTTGATTAGTTACTCTCTGAATTAGTTACCTTTTAAATTCAATCAATAATAAATATTTGTCTCACAATTTAAATTTTGGAGTTACTATAATTTTTTCAGGTTCATTTAAGGTTACTCATGAATTGAAAGTCTAAGGTTTGGCGGATTCAAACTTCTGCCAAAGGCTCACCCCTATAGATTAGCTCATTATGAATCTAGATTGCCTGTGATGATTTTCCTAGGTACCTCTTGTCTGAAGTTTATTGCTGATCTTTCTTTATCTGAGGCTAAAATATACTTTTACAACTTTAGTTATATTTCAGTGGAAGTATGGAATATCACGTTTCAAGTTGTTAGCATGTTTTTTTTTTCAATTTGACACAAATCTACAGCATTTTAACTCTTCAACAGTGCAATGTGAGAACTGCCGTGCGAAAGGAAAATCAACGTGGGTGACAAAAAAATAATTTTTTTTTAAAATTAAATTTTGTTTTATCAGTTGAAATTCTATTTTTGCATTCATAGCATTAGCAATAGAAATATAATAGTTGTCAAACTGCTTTTCTTGAAATTGCTGTGAGCTACTTACATTGTTTTTTTTTTTTTTTTTTTAAATTTGCACAGCAGAAAACTTCTGTTTATATGCAGATTATATTTACAATCCTGCTAAGATTGTATGAAAATAAATTAAATTTTTTATATATAATAGAAGTTATGGTGATGGCATGCTAAAATTAGTTTAGAGTCTGCGCTTATTATTTCTTGCCTTGAGTCTTTTTTTTTGCATAGATATCTAAAATGCAGCAATATGATATCACTGGCACCTCTAATGATTGTTATGATTACTAACCAGTTTCTGAAGTATTGTATAACTAAAGTAAAATCTTAGTATCATGTAGCACATTTTCATGATGATGCTTTTAAAATTCTGAGATCTTGGATGAATTTTATTATCTTTCGCTCCTATCTGACCTAATGTGCAGCTTCTATTTTATTGAACAGGAACATAAAAGCTAATTGCTATTTTATGCTTAACACTTCAGTCCCTGTTTCTGGTATCAACGTCAAGGATTCTTGTTTGTTACTTAAGTAAATCAAACCAGATTCTATATTTTTCCCAATTTGCTTTTGCTTTGAACACTAAACTAAGTGGAGAAAGACACTCCAAATTCTAAAGCTAAGGCAAAAAAAATTTTTTCTTACAAATGGGGACACTTTAAGTAATTGATAAAATCTGATAAGCTTCATTGCATTGAACATCAATGTTTTGCTTGGGCTTGGTAGTCTGGGAAAATAATCAACAGGCTTTACTATGCTATTAGTTCAAGGAACCTATTTCGAACAAAAATTATTCCTATTCCTTCGTCCAATATAAGCCTAAATCATTTTTTGATAATCAATCCACCCTGTCCTTAAACTCTTATATTTGCACCCTCGTTTCTCTTCTGTAGCTTCATTTTTAGAGAAAGTTGATTTACTCTTTTATTAATAATTTTCTACTTGTAAAATTATAATTTTATATGTTTAATTTTGATAACTATTAAATACAATTACTTTCATGATTATTCTCATTCAGTTAAATTTTTGAGTTTCTCTTTTTTTTAAAAATTATAGAAAGTTTTCAAGCTGTTCATCATTTAGTATTTTTTATTGGTTTTTTTGAAATAAAATTATGCATCTTTTAGAGTGCCTTTAATTTTTTTGTTAAAATAAATTCTCTTATTTTGATAGAGAATTACCTATTGAAGTATATGCACAGCACATAAATTAGTAATTAGGATAATTGAAAAATTGCTATGAATCAAATTCATTTAATACAAAATATTGTGAATGTTGCTGTGTTGAATGGGTTCCCTTTTCTGCGCGGAAGCATCCTACCTTTTTTTATTCTTAGTGAAAACTGTAATATGGAGTGTGCTTAAAAGAAAGTATGTATTTTGCACCTTAGTGCTTTTGATAAGTGTTCTAATTGCTTTGAATTCTTTTTGATAATACCCTTTAAATGATGATCAAATAGAGCCAATCCAATGATGCTATTGATTCTATCCATGGTCTGATTGTTTCATTGCTACTAAATTTGATGCATTATTTATTAAGTTGAGTATTATTTCTGCATTATGTCGAAACATAAATAGACTTGTTCAACTTCAGTGCTAGAAACTAATGTGCTAAAACAATGCCAAGAAATTTTTACTGCTTACATTTTTTTAATAGATTAACAGCATTTATTTGTACTTCTTAAAGGTAAGTCTTATCTTATCAGACCATTGAGTTGGTTGTTTGGTTTTTTAAGGCGGCACAGTACTTAATTTTCGACCAAAATTTCGATATTTTTTTTATTGCATTTTTTGAAAGATTGAACATTTTTAAGTATGTGTACAAAATTTCAGAGCGATACTTTGATTTTAAAAGAAGTTATGACATTTTTTAATAGTTGTTGTCACTAATCAGCTGTCAAAGGGGGCGTGGCTCAATGTAAACAAACATTCAATGCGTGCGTTTTTAGCAACAAAAATATGCCATGAATCAATTTTTATTTTAGTAGATAAAAGCTGTAAGCTAAAGCAAGTTACCAAGTGATATTTTTCATATGCTGTGTTCACATCTAATTGATTATTTTGTTTTTTTGAGTGCTTCTAGCTGGTTATCAACGTTTTTTTACAACAACGGTCTTTTTCAAGGCCATATTTAAATACTTTTTTGTTATCGCTTCGTTATTTTTTT
>NC_092209.1:54074006-54129850 GCF_043381705.1 Parasteatoda tepidariorum | reverse complement strand
TTTTTTCATATCGTTTTAGTTCAAAATGGCGGGAGAACCGAGCAAATTTTTTTTCCGGATTATCTGGATACCAGATAAATGGTTCTCTACTGTATGCATGAAAAAAAGAGTTGCAGACTTAGCTCTCCGCAATTAAGTCTTGCTAAAGTCATTGGTACATGATTTGTTGAAATTGATCCATACTTCCGTTTCGACTTAAGACATCCTTGAAATTTTTTTTTTTTAAATATACGAAGACTAAACGAATAATTGATATCACGTTGCTAGTTTACGAGCTTGTTGCCAACCGTGGAAAAATACGCATTAAAAACTATAAAAACAGCAAGATACAATATCAATTCCAACTATCGAGAGTACGAGTTTCCCCACTCCTGAACGGACGTCACTCGATAACGACATGTGACGTCATTGCATTCAACTCCACACGAAAGAAGAGGAAGATTTCACCCGCCCCCAGTGTAAGGGGGCGGGTGAAATAGGAGTGTTTTTAGAGGTAACGTTGAAGAGGGGGGAAAATAAAGCATGTTCAGCTACGCTTCAGGCAGATGGTAGTTTGATAAGAGGGGATGGAATTCAAGCTGAAAGAAAAACTTACCTTCGCACTCGCGGAAAAATTAGGTAATTTTGAGTTTGGCCGTCGATCGCAGTAAAATTCGGGAGTTTTTCAAATCAATTCCGGAGGGCGGGAGAATAACTCAAAATTCGGGAGACTCCCGCAAAATGCGGGAGAGTTGGCACGTCTGTTATTACGAACTAGGGCGAACTGAATGTCTTTGATGTGAGTGTTCGTTTCTGAATCTTTTTTTTAAATTCCTTGTTTATGCTAAGTTTCCATGATCAACCATTTATTATACCTGATTTCTACATAATAAAATTCTAGACATTTAATGATAGATTTTCACCATATAGAAAAGTTTCCCTAGCAACGCTGCCACCTAAATTTGCTTTTTAGCTGTGGTTTTTCTCATTTAAGGGATAAATGGATTTTCTGCAAATAAAACATTACCTGTTAATTTATTTTCAGGCAATATCCTGGTTGCAGATACACTTATCACAGTTTCTTTCTTGTACTGGGGAAAAAATTACTATTTGTATTCACACGTGGTTTTTCCTTTGTATGATTTTGTGTATCTATTAGAAAATAGCTTTAATTCTAATTTATTAAGCCGAAATTAAATATTACATACAATTTTTGGCTTTAAAGATAACAGATTACTAAATTTATAACCTTTGTCTTAAATTTTATTTTTAACTGCATTGATGGACTGTTTTAGGTTGTGAAATAGCCTGATGGTTCTGTTCAGTGTTAGTCTGGGATGTTAGTTTTAGCTTTCACTGAATGGCAGCTTTTAGGCTCAATGTTAACATCACCTCCAACTGAATCTGTTTATAGACCTGTTGACTGATTAGTGGCCTCCTAGAATCTGCGCTTTTCAGGTCTAAGGTGTAGCAGGATGTGTGCTAGCAGGTTAGAATTGTTTCTGGTTCCTATCTGTTATTATTTTTTTTACTGAAATGTGATATTTAATTGAATTAAGTTGTGTCTATTGAGTTGATATGAATTTAAGTATCTTTTAATTTTCAATTGTCTTAGTCCTAATTAACATGCAAAATGCTGACATATTCTTAAAAGGCTATGCATATTAAAATGAACACTTTTAGCACTTGGGATAAAGGGTGGCTGTAAAAAAAAAACTATGGTTTATTGCCTATATCAGTTTATCGTAACCAGCATCTCTATCATCAATAGCTGCATTGGCTTAGGAGTTTTAACACCCTCTGAATGAAATGAGGTTTTGTTTTTCTTCTCCATGTAGGGCTAATGCCGCTTGCCTCGCATTTATGGACCCTTAACCTCCCTAATACAAATCAAATAATTCTGGACGAGTAACGCGTCTAGCTATTTGGATAAGTGATTCAATTCAAATGGTTCGAATTAGAAGATTCATCTCGTCATGCAATTTGTTTCGGATATTCCAATCGTGTGATTCGGATAACTTATGCTGCTAGTTGAAATAAATACTTTTATATTGCTTATTTACTTTTTATATAATTTGGATTCTTTAAATGGAAAATCTTAATTCCTTAATAATGAATACAGTTCATCATTGTGAGGCAAGTGACAGAAATTCAAGAAATAATTCATTATAATTTAAATCTATTTTGATAGTAAACTGGTTGGAATCAATTTATTGTATTATATTGTTAATCAGTGAATCAATTCAGTGATGTGAATCACCAAATCAAAACTTAATTGTATTCCACAATCCTAACTTCTCTATTGGCCCTTTCTATTTATTTCTACATTTCCCCTTTGTTTTAATGTATTATGATTTGCATAATATTTTGCTATTTTCATAAGTTATTTGATATTTTACTTTTCTAGTAATTTTTTTTATCTCACTATTTTTTCATTGAAATAAAGAATGTTTCAGAAATATTGTGTGTTTTTCAAAACAGATAAGAATCAGTCCAATCATAAAAATTACAAATCTTAATTATAATCAAAATCAGATATCTGAAGTTTTTAAGGGATATCTGAAAGTGTTGCATTAATTGTATTTAATGTTTGTTCTAATTAATGTGATGGTAATGTTTTGTCATGATAGAAATTTTTAAAAATTTATTTTAGATATTTCGTAAAATTCCTTACTGTCAGTGGTGTAAAAGGATATTGTTTGTTGATGCAATATTGTTTTTATGCTTGAAATACAAATAAAAATTTTTTGAAAAATGTTTCACTATTGTTACTGTTTTTATAAACATTACACTTAATTTTAAATGTTTTATTTTCAAATTGATTCACATATGATTTAAAATACAAGGTGAGACTTTTATGTCTATCTACTGTTTACCTGTATATTCTAGAATTTCACTGTATTTGTTATTAGGTATTGTAAAAAATTTAAAAAAAACTATAAAATATTAGCTGGTGGTAAAATACCAGTACTGCAGTGTATGGAGTGTTAGTAGTTTAAATAATGGTTAAATTTTTTTCTTTAGTTTTTTTCTTTTCTTTTTACTTCACTAAATTATATTATATCGTGCATATATTTTGAATTTCTTTGACTTTGTAAATGATTTTGAATGTTTTAAAACTTAACTCGTAGCCTAAAAAATGTCTAGTAAAATCCCTATTATTTTATTTCTCCAATGTTGGCAGGTATGCAATTAAAGCTTCAAATCGAAAATAGGTCACATGAAATGCGTGCTCTTAATATTCTTATTTAATTTGAATTTTATGTTGCAATAAATTTGTGTTAAAATAAGACTTGTAATTTTTAATATACCAATAATGAATATTTCAAAATTACCAATACTAAAAGTAATTGCGTTTTATGACATTGTTGTAGACAAGCCAAACATTAATTCTTAGGTATCTTTTAGACTTAATTAAAAGAAAGGTAAAATTTAACAGATTTATTAGTTTTGATATAAGTATTTAACAGGGTTGGGTTTTTGACATGATAGTGGTAAAAACTGTTAAAAACCTACTGTTTTCTTTCATTTATGGCATATAGCAGACGATATATTATTTTCACATTGAATAAATGAATGTTGTAAATGATTGCTATTGATTTTGCAACTAATGCATGTAGCTTGATTTGCAAAGGATTCAAAATTTTGCTCTTAATTGTTAGAAATAAACAAAAAAGCTTGGAACTATTAATAAATTCAAGAACTAAAAAGAATTTAAAATTTGGCATTTCTTAAATATTAGAAATAAGCTAAACAAAACTTTCAAAACTTGTAACTACTAACAAGCTCTAAGTCAAGAATGACTTGACATTCTTCAGTAATGTATTATGCCAAACAAAATGATGCTTGGAAACGTTGAAATTTTTTAGTATCTTAATATTTTACTTCAAATAGAATGTTTTGATATAATAATGTTGAGAAAATGCAAGAATCTGTTCTTAAATATCTTTTAACAACTTTTTTTCTAATTTTATTGCCTAAAATCAATTTTAAATTACAAGCAGTTAAACTCAAATAAAAATACAGTTTTACCAAAACTATGAGTTTTTGACAGAGGGGTTTTTGACATGACTGTAAAAACCATGGTATAAACCGGTAAAAACCGTCATGTGTCAAAAACTTGCCAACCCTGGTATTTAATAAGTTAAGGGTAAGCCAAAAATTATATATTTCATACATGAATTCCTCATTTCTTCTGAACTATTGGTTTAAAAAAATAACAGGCGAAGTAATGCCTCACTTGTCTATATAGCAAAGTCAGATGCATAAATACTGTTTGTCTACGATAGGTACTCCGAAAGACATTCGTCTGGAAGGGTGTCGGTGACTATGGTAACGAGGTATGATTATTTCAAGTAGGGGTGCGGGGTCCCTCTTTAGGACTGGTTTCGGTGGGAGAAAAGGAGACTTCTTTCTTCGGTCTATTGTATTAGCCCTAGAGTGAACAGAAATGAGCATTCGCGCCTGAAACATCGTTTACAGCGTTCGATTCCTTTTTTTAATCTTTTCTCTTTTTCAAAAGCTTCTGTTTTAGAAAAAAAATTCAACAAATTTATTTGTTATAAATTTTTTTAATTAATTTTTATTTATTTTTCCTTTTAACTTTTTTGAATATTGAGAAATGCCTTTTAAATTTAAAAAAGGCGAAGTTTTGAAATCACAAGCACGTAAAATTGTGCACAATGTGTTTGAGTTTTTTGCTAATGAAGCTAAGGAAAATGCTCTTAAATTACCTCTCCAACAACCAACTCAAAGAGCATGTCTGGCTACTGGAGTGTCAGACTTCACACTTAGAAAAATAAAAAGAGAAGTTTCTTGTTTAGGAGAAGACTGTGTTGTGCACTCCCGGAAAAAGCAGGAAAAGGAAATCTGGTGGACTTGCTTATCTGGATGATTTCGACAAATGCTCTCTTCTGATTTTCATCGATACTGTTTGTCCAAATACAATGACGAATTGGAATTGTTATTTCTATGAATAACGATAAATAGAATATGTATGGAAATTGTATAAAATTGTTTAAAGCAGCTCAATGTTTTATTCATAAATAACTCATCTATAAATTTATCATACATAGTAAATTGGTCATTAAGAAAGAAAGAAATTTGCTAATAAAAACTTTTTTAATAAATAGTGAAAAAAACTATACAGGTTACAATAAAATATGAATAAGAAAACTTAATTTAAGCAAAAAAATATAAAAACTAAATATTTAAAAATTAATAATAAAAACAAAGATATTTAATATTTCTCCGGCACAGATAACGTCAACTATTTTTATTTTCAACAAAAGTTTTATCTCCTTTTAAAATCAGAGTTATTAAGTTTAAGCTCTTCACTTTTTCCAGAAAATTCAAGTTATAAAAGCAATTAACTGCTTTAAAAAATGTGCAAGTTTAGAAATTAAACCATCTAACAATCAATGAACATTCATAATAAATATCGTAAAATTAAAAAAACCTTAATGTCAGAATTTGTTCACTTTTTTTCCTTTGTATTTAAAAAATAACCGATTGCATAGAGAGAATTATTTTAAGTAAGAAAGAAATATTCATGCGAATCTTAAAAAAATTCTTGAATCAGATTAAATAAGTCGCCTACTGGTGGCTGAGTCAGCCAATCTGGTATATTCCCCATACAAGCTATCATCGAAGCTACCCTCCCTAAAATGCCCTCTTGTTTCCATAGCACCAGACTGCCGTAGACTTAGTGGCAGTCAGAGTACCTATCGTAGACAAACAGTAGGTATAAGTCAAAAGTTGTAATCTGCACAAAGAAACCCTTGTAACTGCCGAAACTATTAAAGTCAGACAATTTGGTTTTTTCCTCTTTTGATATTTCCTCCTTAACCAGGGTTCCCACGGTCCTTGAATTTTTTTTTGCTAAATTTAGGTCCTTGAAAGTGCTTGAAAAACGTCTTAGGTCCTTGAAAAACTGGAAAGGTCCTTGAATTTGTCCAATACTGCCGGCGGCCCTTTTTATAAAACTCCCGCGGATCTTTCTTGTTCTTTCTGTTGTTCCTGAGCTCTCTCACGTGGTTTTTAACGCCACCGTTTCTACCGGGCCTAGCGTCTTGGTGTCTGCCAAGCGCACGGAGCACAGCAGACAATCAATGCGTTCGGGGCGCGACTCCACTTCATCTTCTGTCGCATATGCTTAGATCTTCTTTTTTTTTTTTAATTGAAACTGGAATACTCTCAAATTTCGTAACAATATGTACCTTGTAGTTTTCAATAAATTTGTCGTTTTACCATCCGCACTTGTCCTTACGTTTGCGTCATTTCTAAACTTTATTGTAAAGCATATTCGCAAAGGCACGACTTCGTATTTGCGTTATGTAGTTTAGACTTGTTATGCCTGGGAAGTGCTATTTTAATCCCCAATGGATGGATAATCAAGCTTATAAAGAATGGATTTTATCCATGCCCGAAAAGAAGTTCAAAGCCAAGTGCCGATTAAATATGAAGGAGATCGACATCGCGAAAATGGAAGAATCTGCTCTGAAATCACACATGAAAGAAAGGTAAAACAAAACAGCAGTCTCATGCCCTGAGTTCTCTTTTTCCAGACATCAACATCGTGTGCCCCATGTGAAACAGAAACTTTAGTGGCCGAGGTAACATTGTCTTCTTATCTGGTCAAAAGGAATGTGCTTGATGCTGAAATTCTCTGGAGTCTGAAGTGCATCACTAGTAATTATTCATGTAACTCCTGTGAAGGCATTAGTAAATTGTTCTCCAAAATGTTTGCTGATAGCTGTATAGCGAGACAATTTTTTTGTAGTGCCACAAAGTGAGCCTATTTGGGCTCCTTTGAATTGGCACTATACTTCAAAGGGATTCTTATAAATGAGCTGAAGAATGTTGATTGCTACACTGTACTCTTTGATGAGACGTTAAATCAGTCTCTACAATCTAAGCAGATGGGCATTATGGTAAGGAATTGATAATAAAGTTTGCACTAAGTATCTTACCTCCCAATTTATGGGTCATGGAACTGCAGAAAGTATTTTGTCCTCTTTTTACAAATGCATGGATGATGGTTAAAAGCTATCTAAAATACTTCAATTGGAAATTCTATTAGAAGCTTCAGTGTGAATTAAAAGAGAAATATTCCCACCAGGTCATATTCATTGGCAATTGTGGATTACACATAACGAATAATGCTTTTAAACATGGTGAAAATGGGATATGTTCCTTCTAATTTTTATTTTCAGAAAGAATTTTTGCTGCATAACATTTAGAGAAGGTTGTGTAAATTATGGATGAATAATTTCAGAAACGATGTTTAATAGAGGAGAGGGTTATGGAATAGTCATGGAATATGGAATACCTAAGATTTAGCTCTGCCTTTCATGCAGCCTTCACATGGAAATACACAGGATTAAAGGATTTCACCATTTACACCTTATTACCATTAGTTATAGATTGTGCTGAAAATGATTTTGTGAATTAATATGTAAAACCAGTAGGGTTTTTAAAAAAATATAAATTTAAGTCCATAATACATATACTCTCTTCTCTCTATATAGGCAAAGCATTTAGGTATTATATTTAAAATTAATTATTGCCACAACAAGCATTGTTGCTTCTAGTAAAATAGAAGAGAATAATTTTTAAAATTGGTCTTAGATTAAGGTCCTTGAAAATTTTGTTGAGGTCCTTGAATTTCAATCTCATCATAGAGTGGGAACCCTGTTAACAAATAGTGTAGAAAAGCACTGAGATAAAAATTTAGCTTGAGATAATAAAAGAAAAACAGAAATAAATTATTAAAAATGGTAACCTGTGAGGAACAACCATTCGGGCAATTGAGCAACCCTATAGGAAGCTGACTCATAAAATGCCTTAAAAGTTGAAGATAGAGGTTGAACTTATGATAGTTCATAATTATCTCTAATGCAATGACCATTTTAACAGGACAAGGTAACTTGCATCCTCCACTTAATTCAAATGAATCGCTTAACCTCCCCTCCCCCCTCCAAATATATTTTAAACAGAGGAATTTATTTCAATTAATAAAAATATTTTGAATAAAGTATATTAAATCTATTGCATACAATGTAAACTTTCCCGTGACATTAAAATGTTAACACAAAAACAAAATTATATGCTATAAATCTGATTCAAATATTTTACCTGTTGTAAAAAGGCAATTATATATTTATAGGTATTAATAAAGTTCTTGATTCTAAAGGAAAATGACAAAATTGTCAACTACAAACTAGGTTGCTGTGGGATCATGGAAACCTTGTCAACTTGAAAAATCTTTCATAAATTATTAATACAGTCAATATATAGTGCTATAACCGTTGCGTAGGCAATTTAACTAATGGTTCCCAAACTCCTCCCTTTTATTACACATTATTCAAATAAATAACTGAAAAATATGTAGTATCAAAAAAGTGTTATTTTTCCTAATCTTTGTCTTGCATACAAAAAAAAAATAGTAATCTTTAGCTGATGAGCAATCCTCAACATCAGATATGAAAACATTTCCCGTATCTCTGATAATTTTTCTTGAATTTCTTTTATTCAGTTTTTTAAACCTGCTATTCGGGCACATAAAAGTAGTCTCATAAAATCGCTTAGCGAATTCATCGACTTTTGTCCAAATACTGGAAGATTGCGGCTTCTTGGAATGGCGAACCACTTCTTCAACATCCTTGTGATCTGCTCTTTTATTTAAATTTTTTAGATTTTAAATTTTTTTCACGAGCAGAAATTATTAATTGCCTATTTTCCCATATGCTACAAACTGCAGATTTGGATCGTTTATATTCCCTGCGAATATCAGCTCGATTGCATCCATTTTCAATTTTTCTGATTATGCCATTTTATCATCAATGGAGAACGTTTTACATTTACTGCTCGCCATAGTTAAATTTGAGACACTTGTTTGCAGGATTTTGTTTAACTCAACTGAGAGCAAAAAGGAGTTGAAATGAGGGTCTTATCAGCACATATTAGTGTCCAACCCTTTGAGCAATTATGAATAATTACTCAGTCCCTCCGACAGAAAATGCATATTGATGCAACTTACACCTTACAGGTTCATCATCTGCCGGGGGTTGGAAACATCTGCTTGGTTTGTTTAAGGATGGGAAAGTGAGATAAAAGAAGCAAACAAGAAAATATGCTTATCGCTACATTCCCCTCAATAAATGGTTTTAAAAATCGGTATATGTATTTATTTCAAAGTAGAAATTTCAAAATTATTACAAAAAATATGGAAAAAAATCTGCCGAAGACAGAAAAAAAGTTCATTATATCCAACTCCCTCACTTTTTTGCATCACTATATCCACAAAAAATAACATGCTTGTATAGCAAGGCACGGGGCCGAATTCACTATAGCGGGGTTTGACTGTATATGTAACTTGAAATATGAACAAAGTAATTACTAAACCACATGAGCATTTTTATTAATGAATGCAAA
Organism: Parasteatoda tepidariorum; assembly: GCF_043381705.1. Lineage (NCBI taxonomy): Eukaryota > Metazoa > Arthropoda > Arachnida > Araneae > Theridiidae > Parasteatoda > Parasteatoda tepidariorum. The sequence goes on along the minus strand of NC_092209.1, from coordinate 54,120,436 downwards.
TATTTATAAATCACAGAAAACACAATTTAATTATAAGTCATATAACGTGGAGTTGAACTGAATTTTGCATAAGATTTAATAACTTTGTTAATGGCTTCCAAAAAGTCTTTTTCAGTGGCAATTTTACGCCTTGCCCTAATGGCAAACATTCCAGCTTCTGTACAAACACTACGAATTTCAGCACCTACACGGAAAAGATAGAGGTTGAAACACTGAATAATAAATAAGAATGTAAATTTGAAGTTTATATGCACTAAATACATACCTGTGCTGTTTGGGCATAAGCGAGCTAACAGATCATATCTAATGTCTCTTTCTACACTCATTGATCGGGCATGGATTCTAAAAATGTGTGTACGACCCTAGAGGGAAAACAAAATAGAGTTTTTATGAATAATGCTTTATGTGAAAATAAAAGGCAAGGATTGTTAAATAAACGAAAATTGTATAAAGGTTTTTTTTTTTTTTTAAAGAAAAACTATTATGATTTTAATAAAATATATAGCAAAGCACAATATGCTTCTATAGAACATAGGATTATCATTGTGCTGCAGATAATGACAAACATTAAAATAAACCAGTCGGCTGCGCCCCCTGCTCGCCAACCCCCGAAAATTGCTACGCAAACCAAGCTCGCTACTAACTTAGTTACATTGCAAATGCACAAAATTCTAAGAATTCAAAACAATCATTCAAATCCATAAAACAACTTCAAAAAAAAAAAAAACTAAATCTTTTTAGTAAATACTAAGTCATTAAAATAAATTTGAATTCAAATAAATGACATGTAATTCGTTAAACCTATTAGAAATGCGCTATAGTATAAAATCTTAAAGCGTAACAGCATGACTGAGACTCATTTTTCAATGAATAACTAATAACAATAATAAATCAAATAAATTCGTAATATAAATAAAAAATCGTCAAATAAATTCGTAACATATAAATTCGTGAAAAAAAGCGCATTCGACAAAATACTAAAATAGAGATCTATCGACAAAGACTACTCACACCTGCCTAGCTTAATAGTATGAGATTGCCGCAGCTGATAGGGTGAATTTCGGAAGAGATCATATTTGGTGAGAATGCTCTGTCTGGTTATTTCAGCTTCCGTTTTTAAAAGCGTTATATGCTGAGCCACCTCAGCTAGATTTGGCATGTGAAATTTTTAGCAGCAATCATTGGTCGATTTTCTAGCGTTGCCATTCGGGGAGTTGAAATGAGGCTTTTTTTTGTCGCCGTGTAAGAGAAATATATATAGATGGAGTTTCACAAAGATCACCAATAATGTATCTTAATAGAATCCTTGTCAAAATTGAAGTAAAAAAAATTATGCATAATTAAGGTCTCAAATTAATATTTTAGCCAAGGAAAACAGAAAACATGATGAAATTTAATGAAATAAAAATCTAATGGGGCAAAAAAGATCAAATTACAAGTTAAATTGATTATCTAATGAAACTTAGACCTGCTTCTATCACCTTTCTCTCTATTTCTTCCTGCAATTAATCAAGTTTTGTATACTTCCGCTTTTCACGGTGATTATCGTTAGATTTTTATCACATTTTTGCCCTTTGTCCGCTTTAATATTAATACGCTCCTCTGTCTATATAAATTAAAAACCAGGAAAAGTCAGAGTATTTGACACTCAATCAACTTGCTGGTTTTCACTCTTCCATTTTTCTTAATTTGTGCTTGCACAATAGGTGATTAAAAAAAAAAAAAACACTTTTTCCCGATCCGGCTATCATTAGGTACATCTTTAAGATTCTATACTGTCTATTGGATGTCCGAGTAAAGGAACTTGAAACTTCTGCCTCAAGAGTATTGAGATGTTAGATTTTTTTAAAATCCTCTTTAGTTACTCAGTTTTGGCTGTTCTCTATTTATTATGACAAATTGTTTTTTAATTTTGGATAATACATTATTATTGCGATTGATTAATTAATATGAACAAAACGTTTTTTTATTGACCTATATTTATCTATTTGACAAAGATTAACAAAACAATATTTTTCAATTGAATAAATTCTGATTCTATAGAAAATCGGTATCATTTGCAAGTTTTGCTTGATGTGGAATCACGTTTGCTTTTGTTAAAAATTGTCAGCATTTATAAAAATAATAAAGGAGAAGATTGTTTTTTAATTTAAGCATACAACTATTTATTACTAATAGCAGACGATTATTTTAAAAAGCAAATTACAGCTTTATTTAGCATTTTGCTACAGTAAAATTTGTGCAAGTTAGCAATTAGTTATACGTATGTGCATGTATAATAAATAAAAACAATCGCTTTAATTTTAACTGCTTATTAATGGCTGCTAAAAAAATTATAGTCAAATATTTATCTCAATATTAAAGGAATAATTATAAATCACAATTTTTATAAAATCAAAAATGAAATATCAAAACACATATTTTAGTGTAACTAAAAAATTATCCTGCATATCATTGAGCAATTGATAAACTGTATATTTAGTATTTTAGCTATTTGACATTTCATAATGCTTATTCAAAGATTGAAATAAATTAATGAATAAACGATTGCATGTAATTGAAATCTGCAGTAAAAACATGTACGAAAAATCATTCAAATATGAATAGAAAAATAAACAGCTCACCTCTAGATCAGGCAAGCCAAACTCAATCTTCCTATCTAATCTACCAGGACGCATTAGAGCAGGATCTAAAATATCAGGTCTATTAGTAGCCATCAAAACCTTGATATTGCCTCGAGGATCAAAACCATCCAACTGGTTAATGAGTTCTAACATTGTTCTTTGAACTTCATTATCACCTCCAGCACCATCATCGAACCTCGCCCCTAGGAAAAAAAATTATGAATGAAGGCAAAAGAAAATTTCACTTAACAAAGATTTTAAATTTATTCTTCAGCTATTATTGCTGCTAATTTAGAGCATGAGTTCATTATAATGCCTTACCTCCAATTGCATCTATTTCATCAAAAAATATTAGACAGGCCTTTTTATTCCTTGCCATCTCAAACAGCTCGCGAACCATTCGAGCACCCTTGAAGAGAAAAATAAAGTCAGCAGGCTCATAAACAACATAAAAGCTTATTATTAAAAAATTTTAAGTAATTTTATCTAAGGTAAAAGCACCAAGGGCTAGAAATATAAAATACAAGTATGATATAAAAAGTACCAAATACAGAGAAACCTGTAAGAGTTGACCATTTGCGGTGCATTGATTTAGTGGTTAACTAATAAAGGGGAATGAATTAGGTTTAATTTATAACAGATTTTTATGGACATTAAACAAAGGAGTTTAGGTTACCTTGAAACACTATTTGCCCACTTCCGTGAAGTTTCAATACATAACAATATAGCAAAGTAAATTTCCTGACAAACTTTTTTTTTTCTGGTTAATTTCTGTAGGATTTAGAATAGCATGCAAAAACAATCTTAAACGAATTTGACTTAATTTAGACAGTCAATATACAAGAAAGACATGTAGACAAAAAGCAATAACTTTCAGTTCCTGAAAATATTTTATTATTTCTGGAACTGGATCTTCCGACCTAATTTACCAGGATGTATTAGAGCAGGATCTAAAATATCAGGCCTATTAGTAGCCATCAGAACCATCCAACTGGTCAAATAAGTTCGAACATCAGTCTTTCAACCCTTATCAAAACAAGAATTCAATTGATAGAATTTTTTGTGAAAACTGCAAGATAATGAGCTGTAAACTAGGAGATAGGCCAACGTTTTTTAACGTTACACACTAAATTATTCCATTACCACACGATGCAAATAAATTCTAACATTCTCATATTGTTTAACAACTAAAAGATCAAAAAACGTTTTTTATAGTAATTGTTGAAATTAACATTGCACAAGAAAAAACCGGCCAAATTTTATAAAAGTTGGTTAAAAAAAGTGTAAACTACAGCTTATACCAATACTTAAAATTTTTTTTATATAATTACGCTTTGATAGATTTTTTTCAATAAAAAGATTTATATATTTGAAAGATTATTACTTTGATTTCTTAACTCTAAATAGAGTTTTAACTATTTTTTTTTAACTCTTTTATATTAAATTGTACTTTATATATGCAGGGGTAGTTGTTAGCCCAACTCAAAAATCCTGAAATTTTTTTGACTAAAATCATCAATTACGCAATTCAAAAAAATTAATGACTTTATAAATTTAAATCAGTTATATTTTTCACAACATGAATTTTTAAATAAATTCTATGCAGCATAATGTAAATGAATAATTATGCATAAGTTTACTTTTATCTCTAATCACATTTATTATTCTACCAGAAAAAATATTTACAAATGAAAGAGATGCCAAGTATAAATTCTAGTTCTAATATTTTAAATAAAATATATAAGAACTAGGAGGCTCCGCCCCCTGCTCGCTAACGCTCGCCAACCTCCGAGAATTGCTACGCAATCCTATGTGGTTCACGCAGTGAACCATGGCTCGCTGCGCTCGCTCGCCAATGAACACAATGCTCTAGCACAAAGACATAATATATTATCATCAAAGACATAGTATTTTATCATCAAAGACATAGTATTGTACTTATGTAGAAGAATTCTACCAATGTTCTTATTGGCTTCTAAAAATTAGATTGTACATGGTGAAAAAATCAAAACATTAGCTAAATAAGAAACATATTAGCAAAATAAATTATCAAATATTGCTTCACTAATATTCTGCATTTTAAAGCGTGAAAATTCAATGCATAAATAAACGCGAAATATAAAAAAATTAAATGCATTCAATACAAACACTTAAACGTTTTTTAGGCGTTTAGGTAGCTCCCAGTAGAAAAATATCAATTCAACAGCGGCCTTTTAAAGCATTCTCACTTCAATTAATTAATTAATTCCTAATTGAGTTTAAATTAAATATTATCATGTTTTTAGTGCATGAATCTGAATTGAACAACCTGATAATGCTCACTCTGGTTATCCAATCAATTAAAAATGAAAACTGTTGCCAGCGCGAGAAAAGAAATATCGGTTTTATTGATACATACATACGTACGTATTAGCGTTTTATATAATATAGACATTTACACATAAATGTGATCGACGATTTCTTGGAACTTCTGGACCTCGGATATCCAGATCACAATCCTCTCTGTATATGTACATATATTTGCCCTTTCGTTGAATTTTTATTTCATTACTAAAATATTAAATTTATCACAAGTATTTACAACATCAAGATCTTACTAGTATACCAATTTTTCTGACTAAAATTAAAATACTAGTAATCACTGTGAAAAGTTGTTTACCTTTTGATATTACTTTTAAACAATACATTTGACACAGGAAATACCCCTTAATGATTTTGAACTATTATAACTTATTGTATTAACTATTATAAAGATATCAGTCTAGTATATGAGTAAAGTGTTTGTTTTTTCTCCAAAAATCTTTGAAGAAGTAGATAATAATCGATAAGTGGTTTATGAATTCTGCAAAATGCAAACAAAAGACATTTATTTTAGCATAAAGAAGTAATTATCTGTCCTAAAAAACAATAATAATGCTTTTTGTTTCACATACAATGCACCTTTTTCTTCTTCCTAATTCTGGAAATCCTTGTTGACATTTTTAAACCAATAAAATAACTGGCATAAACAAAATTTTTTATCTGTTTACTATGACGGTACAAAAAACGAAGATAATATTTTTAAAAAATGAATAACAAGCATGATATAAATGCAATAAAAATAAGGTTAGCAACATACTTCTCCAACATATTTTTGTACAAGTTCAGATCCAATAACTCTTATGAAACAAGCATCAGTTCTATTAGCTACAGCTCTAGCACAAAGAGTTTTTCCAGTTCCAGGTGGTCCAAAGAGTAAAACTCCTTTGGGAGGCTCAATACCCAAGTTAACAAATTTCTCTGGCTATATATAGTAATACAGAAATATAAAATCTTAATACACATTTTATTCAAAGCACTAACACATAATTAATTATATTTATGAGTAACAACACTATGTACACTCGGCGTATCTAAATTAACAAGTAAAACACAAGACTTATACTTCGAATGTAAAATCTTAGCATTTTTAAAAAGCAAAACTCCCTTGCGAGAGGATGAATTTTAAATATAGGGGAGAGTTGGACAAAACGGGATACCATTATTGTTTTTATTTACTGCTGAATATCTGTTAAGAAAAACCATACATAATTTTTTTTGTAGCTACAACATTTATTGAAGCACACAAAAAACATATTTTCAACTAATTTTAATGACCGTGTGTTAAAAAAAAATTAATATCCAAACTCTTACATATCCCGTTTTAGCATACCTGGGTTGGATAAAATGGGATAGGGTTTACAATGTTTAATTTTTTGCATAAAACTTAGTGAAAAGCATAATTAACTGACAGAGAACTGCAAAGCAAAATGTCTATAAATTATATTTATGGGATTTTACTGTTCTAACACTTTTATATAGATTGTTATTTTATAAGTAAGTACACAAAAAAATATTATGCTACATTTGCTTTTAAAGACTGAGTTTTCAAACATGAAGGCTTATTTTCGTTGCCGAAATGTGCCTTGTGCTTTTAAGAGAAATTTCTTAGCAGCCTTTTCTTCAATTTTCTTAGCTATTTTTTATAGTTTAATCATCCTTTCCTTTTCTTCCATTTCTAATTCACTTTCATATGGAGACGATGTTATTACTACAGTTTTTTTCTTTCTTTTATCAGCCATTTTTTCTGGGCTAGGTCCTTTTACTTGAGGTACAGGATTGAAAAGGGTAACTTAGGGGGATAATAGGAGGGTTCTAATCCTTTCTCCCCTGAAAATGTTGCAGATTGGTCTTCTCCTACGATGTCCCTCGAAGATGTGTGTCCAGCCGTGTTAAAACAATTATTAAAACTAACTCTCCATTGATGTCGCAACATCCATGAAAGACTCTTTAATAATCAAGTATTTAAATTTTTCAGTAAACAAAGAGAAGAAATTCTTTTTAGAATTGAATGTAGATTGAATTGAGATATCCAGAAAATTAAGAAGTTTATATGTAAAGAAGCTCAAGTCTTCATCAGAGAAATACATTACAATTAGTTCTAAAGAAAAATGTGAAATCTTAGAGTCGAAAATAAAATACATAATAATGAAGGCTAATAAACAAAATTTGCTTTACTATATAAAGAAACTAAATTTTTCAAAAATATATGTAGCTATTATAAATAAGTTTTTCTAAAAGCCTAGGCCTACATTAATATATGGCTATTTTAAAATGTAATAATCTAACAAATTAATAGACGGATAAAACGGGACATAAAAAACTCTATCCCATTTTATCCAACTCATAAGTGTCCCGTTTTGTCCAACTCCGACACTTTTTGAAACAAACATGGCTGCTGCCTAAATGTGAAAAGAAAATTAAAAAGACTGCACATAAAAATATTGGTAAATAAATGGTTAATCAAATTTAATACTCACCACAATTTTATTCCCATATATGTACACAGTACAATGTAAAAAAACAACGCACGTAAATGTAGAAAATGGCAAAAAAATAGAGTAAAAAAGTTCAGAGACTTACAATTTTCTATCAAATAGTGAGCTCGAGGTGGGACACACCGAGAATAATATAATCACGGTCGAATAACACGTTTTTGTCGTTGTCCACTAGATAGCTACAATAGTCTGGTCCCTAGGCGACGTTTCCCGTTTTGTCCGACTATCCCGTTTTATCCAACTCTCCCCTACATACTTTTTCATGACTTTCAAAGTATTTCTGCTTTAATATTTATTTTGTTATTATATGGCTACCTTACATTTGATGTCAGGATATAATAAAGTCTAAATTTTAAAGAAATGTAACTTTTATTTAAATATTCAAAAATTATCGAGAACTTGATAATTTTCACATTTAACTTGTTATTTTACATACGGGAGATATTTCTTTACAAACAAAAATTTAACATTTGAATAAATGTAATGGTTCCATATTAACATAATATTATTACTTAATGCTTTCTTGCAAAATATAATGTAGTTGTTAGAGCACATTTTAACACTATTTATATTAACTACTTATGGGTGAATTATTTGGTAAATAAATTAATATAGAAAGAGAAAATTATTGGGACAAGCACAACATTTGTCCAGAGCAGCCGAATACTAACTATTTGGTGCAACCCTATATAGCATGTGAATTTATTTAACTCATATAAAAGTACTCTTATTCAAAAGTACACATTATGAATGCAGAAACGCAAAAAATTACATCGAGGCCATCAAACTTTTGATCCCTCTCTTAATTAAATTTGTTTTGCACCAACAACAGGATTTTTACAAATTGCCAACCCTGATGTTTTGAGGATTGAAAATCCAAATCTAACAAAAAATTATGATTTTACAATTTATACAATATCAATTAACTTTAATTTATTAATTATTTGTATACTCAACTCGTAATTAAGCATTTGCATACTAATACATAAAAAAATTACATTATACAGTGAGTTATTTAGTAAGATCAATACTGCATAAGATCAATATCAATATATGATAAGATCACTGCATGCATTGTTAATTCAGGAAATATCATCTTACATGGAGAAGAGGAGTTTCAACAACTTCCCTCAACTTTTCGATTTGTTCTTTACAACCACCAACGTCACTGTAAGTTACATCAGGCTTCTCTTCAACCTGCATCATGGTTACAGTAGGATCTATCTTAGGTGGAAGAGGAATATGAATTTGGTATTTATTTCGATCAACTCTAAAATAGAAAGATTTTTTTTTTTTAAATTTAGATTTGTTTTATATATGCACATGAAATCTATAACAAAATATCTTTCGCTATTGTTTAAAAAATTTTTTTTTGCTTTCTTAGGTACTTTTAAGTTAAATCATTTTCTTTAAATTTAGGACTGATTTTTACGGATTGAAAAAATTTCCTGTTCTTTGGTTATTGTGTATTTATAAATTTTTAAAAATGTAAGAATTTTTCATGAAAAAAAAAAAAATAACAATTCAGCTTAGAAGAATCTTCACTTTTGGGCATGTAATCCATATAAGTTATGGAGGCTAAAAGATGTAATTACTTAGCTGGGCCTTAAACATGAATAACTGTTTTGATTCAAATCTATACGCATGCCATTAAATATTTAAAAAAAAAAAAAAAAAAAAGCAAGAGCAGTGCAATGAATTATTTGAATTGTTCAAGGTGAAAAAAATAAGCAAACACATTTTTTTTTTTTTTGCTTTTTAAAGGGCCTAAACCTATAAATGTAAACCTGTAATGATTTCTACTACATATGACCAATGAAATACAGAGGACAACAACAATAATTTTGAACAGATAAAAATAAAAAAGTAAGAAACCATGCTAATTTTTAGCAGAAGTATTATGGTTTGGGCAGCTGCTTTGTTTAATGTGTTGAAATTTTTAAATTTCCATGTTCAACAACTTATTTTAATTTTGATTCATAACATATTATGCTGAAAGTTTTGACAACAATGAATGCAGCTTCAAATAGAAGAATTTAAAAGCATTTAACTCTTAACAAAAGGATAGAAATAAAACTTAATTCCTCAATAAAATAAAAACTTAATTCCCCTTCAAAAACAACATAATATTTGCACAAATTAAATGGATATACACTACTTTGAACAGAAATACAAACTACGGAAAATATAGTGTTTAGAATAATTAAAATATCATAATTATATATCACAATATCATTATTAATATCATTAAATATCACAATATCATTACACTCAATTAATTTAAGATAGTAAAATAACAAATACCAAGTGAAAAAAACAACAAGCCCTACCCAACTCTCATTCCTTCTTCAATATCAGTAGGTGCAACAGAATCTGCAAGATCAACCACAAATTTTGCAAATTGTTTTACATTAATGATATATTTAGGATCATCAGAGTCTGTGGTGATAATTTTGGTGCAGCGTGCAACCTGCAAAGGTTGCTCATTTTGAAGGGTTTGTTTGTCAGCAGCAAGATCCCAAAGTGCTGGAGGAGCAAGACCCGTGTCAGATTCTTTGATACCTATAAATAAATTTATATTCAGACATCTGTAAATTAATTGCATGAATTGAATACATCCAGATATAATATTGATAATGAATAAATAAACTTTGATAACATTTGAAACATTGGAGGAATGCAAGGCATATTGGGATTTTTTAATCATGCACATTGTTGCTGCCCGTTTTTTAGTGAAAATGTTTCAATACAGTGATTCTGAGTGTATATCTATATTGTGGCTAACATAGGCTTCAAATCTTAACCTTGGGGACTCTTTTACGCAAATAATTCCAAATTCATCTCTGAATGCAACACTATCATTCAAGAGGTTACTGAAAGCTTCAATGTTTTGACAATTTAAAAAGTTAAGCAGAATTTCATTAGTTGTCTCCCCACCCTCTCATAGCAAGTATGGGCAAGTATAAGACATCAAAAACTGAATACTTGTTCAACTTTTAAAATGTGAATGTAATATGAATAATTATAATTAGATTTTTAAAAACTAATGACTCCTAACTCAATAGTTTTTAAAAATTATATTTTTTTAAAATTTCATATAGTTTAATATCTATCACCGTGCAATAACCTTCTGAGCATTAACTCTAATATTTTCTAAATTATAAGTGTTGGTTAGAGTCCTGCAACAAATCTAATTTTTACTCATCAAACAAAGTCCTGCAGAACAATTTGTATCTTGAATAAAATTATCTTTAGCTTTGACCACTTGCTGTTTCATAGGAATGATGCTGCTTTAGAAGAGGAACATTTGACACCCTGCACAAATTTCAGCACATTTATCAGTAATCTCCCTCTCCCATATCTTTGCCATTCTGAGGAGGAAATTAATGAATTAGCTTTTGGCTATAACATTTTTATAAAATCGGTGTATCAGTCTTTAGCAGACAGCAGGAGAAATCGATCAAAATTTTTATCAAGAGAGCTTCTAAAGCAAGCTGTAAAAGAATTAAATTCCGAGATTTCCAATATCATAAAGTTTATGACTTTAATATTTTCCATTCCCATTTCATAAGCAATTTGTGAATCCTGGGGATCCACGATTGACAGAATTGTTTCTAAAAGACCAAATGCTTTCGATGTCAATGAAGAAGTTGTTGGAACAACAGACCAGCGAATGTTTGTGTTTGCAAATGGTGCACTATCTGGGCACTTGTCCCTTCTAAAGATATTTTAGGCAGCCCTTATTTTAATGATCGGACCTTAACATTGTAGGCATTTTATTAATAATTCATCATCATCATCAACAAAATTTTGTACTTCAAAAGTGATTCAAAAAGTAACAAATTAAGAATGTTTGCTTTGGTGTAAAAAATAATGTAGTGTATCTGTGTACAATCCTGTATTTTAATAAATGAAAATAAAGTATTTTAACGTAAAGTTGGCTTTTTTTTCGCTGTGAAATGCATGCAGAACATTTGTATAAATTAATAAGTCCTGTTGTAGAATATTTGAAAATTTTCTGTTTTTGGGGTTATATGTTAGGTTTAGAAGCAAATATAAACAAACATGTAATGAAAATAAACTTGCTAAGACAAATATTGTAAAAACAAGCTAAAATAAATAACTATAATATTAATAAGAAATATTTCAGCAAATACAGCGCAGAAAATATTAAATCAGAAGAATTACCTGTCAGCTCATTCACTTTTTTAAGAATTCCTTGAATATCATCTTCAACTTGTTTTATAGCTTTACTGTATTGGCCAACACCCTGTAAACAACATATCTGGTCTTAAAACAAAAGTTAATACAATAATATGATAAAATTACAAAAACCACTGCAATTATACTTACATAAGTTTTCAAGAGAGCAATGTCACCTTCATCCAGAGCTGTAAATAAATGAAATAAACACTATAATCATAATTATATATATATATATATATATAACAAATAAATATATATATATATAACAAATAAATGTACATGAAACAGACAGACAACTTTAAACTTCTCACACATTAGGATTACGGAAATCAGAGAGGGACTTTCTACCGAGGAGAATCTCTGTATTGGTACCTGTACCAAAATAAATAATACACAGTATGTTAAAAATAATCGACAACTTTTGAACCTATTATTTTCACTAACTGTACACAAACCTTTTCAACTGACACTAATTTGAAATAATCGAATCGACAACAAAAGACAATAGCGAAAATATTAGTTTTTCTTTAATTTTATTTTACTTTATATGTCTTTTTTCTCTTCATTTTCATGAATTGTCATCCAATTCTAAGTTATGTGCCAAATTTGAAGTCTGTAGCTAGTCGGGAAGTTAGTTTAAAATGATTACAAAATTCTACCCAAACAGAAATACACGAAGGCAAGTTGATATAAACGTGGTAAATTCCCCTTTCGAATCCTTGGCTTTTGCAATTGGTGTGGACAGACACTGGTACACTCTGTACTATCATGATCTGTCATGCCAACTACACTCGCCAAGGTGCCAAATGGATTTAAAACGTCCAATAAAAAAAAAAAAAAAACACATAGATGTTTGCCTGGGGGAGGCTACGAGTTATACCTTTCGAGTTGTTCCCTTTCTGTGATGCTTTTTTTAGTTTCTTGTGGGCCACTGCCCGGAAGTTTCCAAGACTTGGCGATTATTCTGCCACAGATCCTACGGAACTCTCCCCAATTGCAGAGTCAACAATTGGTTTTAAAACTTGCAATTTTTTGAAAATAAAAATATGTGGAAGTTTACAAAGGGGATGGGTAAGTTACACCCTTTAAGTTCGTCCTCTTCAGTAATGTTTTGTTTTCTTTTTAAATTTCTTCTGGGTTGGGTGTTGTTGTTGCTCATTTACGTCGCACTAGAGCTGCACAATGGGCTATTCTCCTGGGTTGGAAGCTGCCAAGACTTAGTGATTATTCTGCTGCAAATTACAATATAGAACTCTTTCCTTTCTCCTTCTCACTTAAAATAAAGCTTTTTTAAGTGATTGTCAATCGCACTTATAAACCACATCGTTTACGGATATTATATGTAACGTAACAAAGGCATACAATCCTGTAAAATTCTTTTAAATATCGTTGCATACTACAGATATTTTTAGCTTCGTTAAATTTCCCGAACTAAATAAACCTCTTTCAAATTTTAAACCAAATTTTTTAGTATTTTTTAATATCTTTTCTCACAATACAGTATACACAGGCTTCTACACAATTAAAAATAAGCAGCATTGTCAATATTAAGACTCAAAACGGGTGATATAATAACAGTTGCTACTAAATATACAAACAAGTGCATCGATTTGATAAACAAAATGCTTTTTAAAACACTTTATCACCATTTAAAAGTGTTCATAAAAGACATACGAAAAAAAGAAGTAACACAGGACAATACAATAATTTGGAACGTAACATAAATTTACAATTTTAAATACCTTTAACGTCTTTTTCTTTCTCCTCTTTATCTTCCTTTCCTTTTCGCATATCATCTCCTAAGTAATCAGGCATCTTAATAAATTTTATAAGTTAATTCAACAACAAAAACGATCCAACTTTTCTTAACATAAACACCAAAACAACTTAGTCAGAGCTGAAACCGTGGTCAAAGTTAAGGCAGACTTGGAAATTGTTTTAAATAAATAAATTAGTTAATAGAAGTATCAGAAAGAAAACATTTCTATTAATTTTTTTAAAAAAATAATAATTTCATTAAAAATGTATTCGAATCTGTAACTAATTAATTTTACGATAATATTTAAAATCAAATCGTATAGTGAATTGCTCACAGAAATAGACAAACAATTGCTATTCAATGTTTTGAAACACAAACAAAATAAATACTAACAAACACATGGTAAATGCTGATTTTTATAATTATATAATTATCTTGTTTCATAAATATAATTAATACTTATTTAAAAACCGTTCTGTTTTATAGGCTTGTCTCATTTCTTCGTTAGTCTAATTATTAAATGATAACTTATTTCATTTTCGTTTATCAAGTTCTTTTTCGATGTAATTTTTTGAAAGATGCTTAGAGTTTGAGATTTAGACTGATGTACTGAATCAAAGATATTTCTATAATTAATTACCGTCATCATGCAACCTCAATTATGTTTTTTTCAAAACTGAATTTTTAGGACGAAGTTGAAAAAAGATTAATTTATAGTACAATTTGTTTACACGTAAAACAAAGGTATCCCATTGCATTAAAAATTTATCACCAGCGAATCTATCCTAAACTGTTTTTATACCGTGCCTATTAATTTCTTTTAGTTAATTGGTAAAGAAACAACTTTGTAGAGCCCAAAGAGTTTGTATGAATTAAAAGGTTAAAATGAAATTTTTCTCGTCTAGAAACGCTATAAATTTGTCATGATAAATATTTAATTTGCTAGTGTCAAGGTTTCTTAGTTCAGGGTTCATTAATATTACAAGCATTTTTGTAGAAACCATAGGGTATTGTAATTGAGAAGTTTAATTTGTAAAATTATGATAATTTGCTAATAAATTTTTGATTTTCTGTAAGAGGAATGTACAATCCACGTAATTGGCCAAAGTAGAATTTGCTTTCAACCAGGGTTGGCAGGTTTTTGACATGTGACAGTTTTTGACAGTTTAAACCATGGTTTAAACTGTCGTCAAAAACCTCACTGTCGAAAATGTCAAAAACCTATATTCATATGTGAAATTTAATTAATACATAAAATTTATATATTTTTTAAAGGATAGTGTTTCTAAATATGTTCTAGAAAAAATAAATTTTGAAGAGTAATATTATGTATATTCATTTTCATGTGTTATTGAAAATCTGCAGTGATATTATTAAGAAATTTATTTATAACCAAATTTAGTGTATAGTATAGATTATACTAAAAATTAGACATTTTTAAAGATAAACATTAGCAGTTTTGTACATTAGACATCTTTTAAAGAAAAATCTTTTTAATATTCTTTTAAATCTTCTTAATAATCTTTTTAACATAAGACAATACAAATTTAAGTGCTTTCTGTTAAATACACAGAGTAGTTAGTGTCGATTTACAGTATATTCAGCCTATTCATTTACTATGCTGAAAATTTAGTTTATCCAAATACTTGTGAATTTCATTTTGCTGAATACTATATAGTTTTGTTGAATATCTAAATATTCAGCTGTTGAATAATTACTTCTTGCTTTCAAGATATGCATTATTTGTATTCTTAATACAAGTGGAGAAAAAAAAATTAAGAGATAAAAATTGTTTTAAAATGATAAGTGTAATAATTATAAATAAATATAATAAACAATATGAATTATATTTATCATTATTCACAAATATAACTACTTTTAAATTCAAATTAACATACTGGATAATAAAGATATTCGGTATAACATTAAAAAAATATTTTATACACTTGTATCAAGTTTGTATTTATACAACATAACTTGTAAGTTCCTTATAAATATTAGTTATATGTTCCTTATATGTCAAAAATGCATAATAATAAACTTTTAATTTTCTTAAGTATCAAAAAGAAGAAGAAAAAATTTTTTAAATATAAATATTTAAACAATTTGTGTGCAAAATTTTTCTGCACATGCATTTGAATATAAATTTCTGAGATTTTAAATCTGTTATTTTACCTTAATTTTAATTAAAAAATATTTTAAAACCTGCTGATTACCTATAGTATAATTAATTTTCAATATAATGCATGGCAAGTGTTGGTAGTTTTGAAGTTTATATATTTTCTTGGCAAACTTCAGTTTTTGACATTTTTGACAGGTTTTTGACGGTTTAAACCAGTATTATACCCTTGTCATGTCAAAAACCACTTTTTGACGTCAAAAACCCAACCCTGCTTTCAACGACTTATTAAAAAAATTTTTCCCCTAATGTATGCACAGTAGAGTGCCAATTTTTCGAATTGGAGAAAATGCTTCTTTATTTTCACAATATTTAAAAAGCGTCAAAAAATCAAATCTTTTGTCTCTTGGCGATCTTGAAAAGCACCTCATTTGTTCTGTCCAGTTTCAATATGGGTGCTGAGTAGTTTCAAATAAGGAAACAGGTTTCTAAAAATTTTTAAAACTTTTGAACACATTATTTGTTATATTCTCTAATAGACACTACTACAATTGCCAATCCTAAGCCTGAAAAAAGTGTGAAGGATAATTACTTATTAAAATTTGTCAAATTATCTGAATTTTTCATTATCCTTAGTTCTGAATCATCCAGATAATTGGTGCCCTTCTGTGTGTGTTTTCTAAATACAATTATAGTTTGAGCTAAATAATGAGAACTTGAATAAAAGGATTTTAAGTGGAAATAAAATTTTAAGTTTTACTTGCCATGATTATTGATAATTTAAAAATAATAATGTAATTAGCTTTTTCTATTTTACATACATTGACTATTTATATTACTGTGTATATTTTTTCGATTCATAATCAAGATGGAGGATTCTTCAGATGAATACATTGAAGATGCTGTTGTTGCAGATGTAATACAACAACAACTGCAGGAGATTCCTAAGCGTCAAATAATTCCAGTAAATAATGTGGTGAGTTTATTTGCTTAAATTTTATTAAAGAAAAAAAAAAAAAAAAAAACAACCTTTCATGCTCAAAAAAGTTTTTATTTAAAAAGTTATGCTTGGGGTTTTAATTTGTTATAAC
The DNA here is from genome assembly GCF_043381705.1 of Parasteatoda tepidariorum. Lineage (NCBI taxonomy): Eukaryota > Metazoa > Arthropoda > Arachnida > Araneae > Theridiidae > Parasteatoda > Parasteatoda tepidariorum. Next base: position 54,103,781 of record NC_092209.1, on the reverse strand, counting down.
TATAATATTTTAAAATTTGTTTAACTCCTTCAGGATCGTGATCATTGCAAGATTCTGTCTTCATAGACTAAAATATATATAAAATGGGCATTTTTGAATTTTAGTATCCAAGGTTCGACATATGTGATCTCATTACAATACTCTCATATTAGTATGCATGTCTAATGAAGCGCTAAAAAATTAGAGTTAGATTTAATTTTTATTAAGTATGTAGCTGTCTTTGTTCACTAAGCCTTAACTAGCAGTAGTATTTGACCAAGGCAAAGTGAACGAACTTAGCCTTTAAGTGCAACAATTAGTATTAACAAATTTATATCTACATTTTTCGAAACACATGTAGTAAAATAAGTTGTTATTTAAATATTTTTTTTAAAATTATATATATAAATAATTTTTTTTTGTATTTTAATGGAATAAAATTTATGATGAATAATTAAAATGAATTTGTTATATTACTCACTAATCAGTCTATCTTTTAAACATATACGATAATTTGAGAGATTTCAATAAAACAAATACCTATTTAAAAAATATTTTCGAACTACAGATAAAAATTATGACTGTTAAGCATAATTTGACTTTGATTTATTGATCTTTGGTTCATTCAAAACTAGCTTTGCTATCGCGCTATTTTTGGTACAATAGTTTCAATTTTCAACAAAAAGCAAATAAATAATTATCTTATATTTTTCAAAAACTAAAAGTGACATTTTTTATGTTTTTTATTTCTCAACACTATCACTTATAATTTGTCAGATATAATTTATTATTTTAAAGTTTGTTTTGGTAACTGTATTTAATCTTTTAATATAATATATATTTTTAAATTAATCTAAAAAAACTTAATCAGAACCCATATCTAAATATTTTATAGTGAAAATTGAAAAGTTTTGTTCATTAAAGACAAGTTTTGAAAAAGTTTGCACATATATATTTTATTTAATTATTAATTTTATTTTGAGCAATTATAATTTATACTTAAAAGTCAATGAACTAATTGTATACATAAGAAAAAGTCTGAAATAAAATTTTACTTTAATTGAAGTAATAATAAATATATTGGTTTCTAGAGATTTTACCCTTCTTTGATCTTGATAATCATTATTCAAAACTATCTTTGTTTGTATTCTAAGGTCTTAGCTCTAATTTAAAATTTTAATTTTCAGGCTCGTAATTAAAATTTTGAAGTCATTTTTTATTTCAAAATTTTTAAAATTTTTTTTATTACAGAAAGGTCTTAAGCAGAAGTTGGTTGATATACAATTAAATTTTGATTGGTCTGAAAAGTTAGATATCTCTATAAACAATGTTAGCAATGATGAAGACAAGTCTAAAGAAACCTCTGGTTCATCAGCAGACGATGATTTCCAACGAGAAATGTCTTTGTAAGTATCCATATATTTATTTCTTGAGAACTTTAATGCATTGGTAAATTTTGATTTAGTTGGTTTAAGTTTGTCTATTTTCCTACATTAAAATTTTAAATAATATTATCATAAAATACATTCCCCCCCTTTTTTTTATTGAATTGTGAAAATTAGAGCTGAGATTCTGAATGAATGGAAATTAATGCTCTTATAAATCAAGTTTTTAAATATTACAGTTGTGATATCTCTAAAGTATGCCAAATCAGCAGAAATAAAATATTTCTTTTGGTAATTTTTTAAATTGCTTTAAAAATTATTATAACTGGCATTTTATTTATTTTTTTGGTTTTTATGCAATTTATATGATGTTAAACATTGTGCGGATTTTAATGATATAAAATGTAATTATTTAAACTTTAATGTAAGAGTTACGCATTTAAGTCTCTTTTTTTTTCTTTATAGTTATAATCAAGCTTTAGCTGCTGTTTCAAAGGCTTTCAAGCGTTTGAAGAAACTTGGAGTTCCTACAAAACGACCTGATGACTATTTTGCTGAAATGGCTAAATCTGATGCTCATATGTTAAAAGTATGTATATTGTATAAAGTTAAATGATTTGCATGTGGCATATTTTTTATTTCCATATTAAATATTAGCGATTCATCTTAGTTACAATTTTCAAATGAAGTGTTATTTTGTTTGTATTAAAAAATATTTTCAACAATTTAACGCAGAATTAAAATGTATTTATTCAATATAGTTTTTTTTTTTAAATTTTGATTCTAAAAAATCAGCACTTTTTGTGTTAAGATTTATATTTTTGTTTCCCTTTCTAGGTACGAGAGAAGCTATTGAGCAAAAAGACAGCTGTGGAACGTACTGAGAAGGTCAGAGCTATGAGAGAACAGAAGAAACTTGGCAAAAAAGTTAGTAATTTTTGTAAACAAGAGTTAATTTAAGTCACAGTAAATTGATATGTGTTCTTGATTTAGTCATAAGATTTTTCTCTTTCATTGAATTTCTTATTTTCATGCTGACATCCTTTTATTTTTAATTTATGTCTGCTAATTCAATTGGAATTTAAATTAATTGATGAGCACCTGAGCCTTTGTTGTGATTGTTTTACGAATCAGACATGATTTATTCACATGTTTTATTTTTAAATTTTCATAAAGCTATTTTGTAAATCATTATCTGAATACCTAATAAATGCTACCCATTCTGTGAAGCTTAAATGCCATATGAATTATAATTTGTTAATGTTAATAGCATTTAATTACCTATAATTCTTTTTTTATAAGATTTATTTAATTAAAAGAACTTAATTCCAGTTAAATGCTGTTGAATGATTATAAAATTAATTTTTGAGTTCAAAAGTTAAAATGACTGTAATTTATGTTATATATTCTACACATTTTCATTTTATTATGTATTTATAAATAATATCCATTTTTATGTATTTTTCTGTCATTTAATCTCTTTCACTTCAAATATTTTTATTCAAAGCAAAAAATCCCCAAACTTGCCTTTCTAAGAAACTCTTGCTGCTACTTGCTAGACATAAAAATTGAGTTTAATGCTGAACCATATAGTCACTAATAAACACTGAAATAGTATGATTTTAGATCATATGTTTCTGCTCATGCATATTGATTTGGTGTTATGAAACAAGCAAATAAATGTGTAGTTCTATGACATAAGTAAACATAAGGTAAAGTGAAATTACTTTAAATCTTATTTGTTTAATCTACTACATGTTCCATGGTCAAATTATCGAAAAATTTCAACTCTCATAAACTTAAGCTTATTATATTTATTTCATAGTGTTTTCTCCCTTTAAAATAGGTCTTTCAAAGATTCTAAATCTGCATTCAAAGTTCTTAATTTTTATAATAATAAAACCCTGTAAACATATGACAAGTTTGTCCCGTTAAATTAAAGAATAATTGTCACACATATTTAAATTTTATGTGGATAAACACGCTTCATCCAAATTGGTGGAAAATGCATGTATTTTCACCATATATTGCAGAGTTATAATAAGTAAATTCAATAAAAAATGATTCTTTGAAATCTTCCAGATGCAAACCGAAATAGTTCAACAAAGGAAACAAGAAAAAAAGAAGATGATTAGTGCTCTGAAAAAAACTAAAAAAGGTATAATTAAATAAGTGCCAACTTCTATTGTTAGATGTTTTTTTTTTAATGTCTCCTATATTATTTATTTTTTGTAAGTGTTCAGGTAAAATTTATTTTTAACATGAACATAATTTTTTTTTTATTTGTGATGTCTTTAAAAGTATTTTATTTCCTAATTAATATTTTTTTTTCATTATTAATAGTATTATATAGATAATGAAATCAATTAAAAAAAAATTTTTAAAGTAACGTAGGTAGCAAATTTTTTTTTTGAAGGGCACCCTCCGCCCCTCTTTCCTTTGACAATATTCTGGTTTGTGATATTATGTTAGGTTTATTTTTCTGTGTTTTATCTGCTATAATAAATTGTAAAAATATATCCTAATGTTTGTTTTTGTCTCTTTTTATATTTTTAATAATTTTAATTAATATAGTCTTTGAACTTATAAAATGTTTTTAAAAATCAACAAGTACAGAAAAGGGGCATGTTAAATGCAAAAATTAAAACTGGTGATTTTTTTATTTATCATTTTGTAAATTGTTTATAGATACTATACAAGTGCTAATACTATACAACACTTTCTCACAAGACTGAGTCTTTTCAATCATGTGGTGAAAGTTGAAGCATTGCTGTCTATTGTTGGGTTTAATTCATAAAAACATGTTGGGTTTCCACTATAACTTCTGCCTGGAGTGTTTTTTCGTACAGATCTGAACACATACACTAACAAATCCTCCCTACAGTCAGAATTGTTAAGACAGGCTGTCCATGAGGTGATTAACAATGTACCTACTGAGGCTATTGTGATTGACGCAGATGACAGCAATTGAACATGCAGGCAGTGGGGTTTATATAAAACACGGAAAAGAAGATTCTCTTAAACAAAGAAATGCTGATTATGCCTCAGTTTTCTGCTCTGAATTGATTGCTATAGATATGGTTCTGGATTATGTATTGGAGTGAAATTTTTTCAGGGAAATATGGATACTTTCAGATGGTTAAAGTTTTCTACAATATGTCGAAAATTGCGCAGACATTACTAATCAGAAGGGAATTGGCGTAATTAAAAAACTTAAAACTCTGTCAGAGACTCCACCTGCAATGGATGCCATCTCATGTTAATCTGAAATATAATGATATAGCAGTTAAACAGCTCTGCTATCCCTCAGACGAAAGCGGAACCTTTGACATACATTGAACTGTACTCTAGAACAAAGGCCTCTATTGACAGGGTGTGCAGCGTTATTAAAAAGTGCTTAAAGGTGCTTATTTTCGTTTCTTAAAAGCCCTTAAAGGTGTTTTTTCCATGGGTGTTTTTAAAAAGTGCTTAATTTTCCCTTTCCGAAATGCGATATTTTTCTTTACCATGTTGATTTTCGCCACAAATTATGCAAAAAGACATTGTCCTATTCAACGTTTTCAGAACTAATTCAACCCCAATCTATTTCAGCATACCGCCTGTCTGTAGTGAATGAAAACACCATTTGTTTTACATGTTTGATGAATTACTTGCGGGTCCGCACTTGGGTATACTGAGCTGGATTCACTGATAACGATTTTTTACTCTCATGTGCAACCCTACTGCATTTTACAAGAGATCAGACTTCATCTTCCGCCCTCTGTAGTAGAATTTTTGCTGATTACGGGGACCAACTAAACATTGTCAATTTTTTTTCTCTATTAGCAATAGAAAATTTGATTTCTCTTGTTAATCATCGTTTGTGACGTGCCACCGTCCTCGCCAATGTAAATAAAACTGGTTAAAACCATCGATTGTCAAAAACTTGTCAACCCTGTCTAATTATGATATTTTTCAAAATACTTAAAAATGTTTTTCCATCGCTTGAAAAGTGCTTAAAAGGTGCTTATTTTTTGTTGAAAAATTTGGCTACATACCCTGATTGACATTTCTTAGAAAGTAACCAGTGCATCCATGGTATAGAAGTGGAGATCCAGATATTGTCTTAAAATTTGAGGGGAAAAGGCAAGACCAAACTACTTTAACACATTTAACTTCTGGTCACTTAAGGACCATCAGATTCCCCTATCAGAAGTTGGAGATTTGTACTAATTGCAATACGGATTGAGCTATTTCACAACATCTACTGAGTTGTGTTGCCTTAGTGCGGGATGACATTTTAAAGTAACCTGACATAGTGCTGAGGGAGATGAGGGCGAACTAACTTATGGATCTAATCTGTTTCAGATTAGAAGGAGAAGACTATGTCACAGAGAAGCCTTTAAATGCTTTACCTTATTAATATTTTAAATGAAGCACTCTCGCGACTTTCAGATGGTGAATGGTATGATGGAGAATTAGGTGTCTCAATAGCTTGGCTGTGGCAATGTGATCAGCATTGCACCTGTTGCGCTTTGCTTCTGAGTCTAATTGATACCCATTTATCTGTAATTGGAAGGGCTGGATTGTATAGAAACCATATGCCTTTACAATGATGAGTTTGTACCTTAATTATTGTAGTTAAAAAATTATATGCTTTTGTATGATACATACGACGCCCGGTGGCTGAGCGGTAGCGCTTCGCGCTGTCGTGCCACGAGTCCCTGGTTCGATCCTCTGGCCAAGCAAGGTTGACTCAGCCTTTTATCCCTTCAGTGGGTCAATAAATGAGTACCAAGCATGGTTGGGAACTAAACACTGGGGGTTCCGCTTTCGGCTGACGACCTGATCGGAACATCTGCTCCTGCACCCCAGAGCCCAATGTTAAGAAAACTGAGATGGGCACAGTATGCCTTGGCCCTCTGTGGGCTGTTGCGCCACTGAGTTGAGTTTAGTTATGATACATACATCAATTTAAATTGCAACATTTTTATATCTTTGAATTATAAGAATATTTCATGTATTAATGACATTTTTTTAATTAGATTTAGGTGCAGAACATATTTAAAATAGTCTAATTAAAGTTTTAATAAATAAAAAGCATTTATTAGAAGATATTAAATATAGATATAGTACAAAGTTAAAAACGTTAAAGCACTTTTTTTCTCTTGCCATTTTAATTCAAGTGCATAGTATTTATGAAATAAAGTTGTTTCTTTTCCTGAAAAAGAAGGGATTTTTCTGCTCTTGGTTTTTGCTTTGAATTTCTCATTTTTATATTCTAATGAACATGACTATTTTTTAGGAAAAATGAGTGCTGATAACCTCTTAAATGAAAACAAAAATAATGCAGTTAAGCGAATCAATAAAAGGTACATATTTTTTATCATTGCTTTTGTCTTAACATTTTTCTTTTTTAGTGTAATTTTTAGCATAGTTTTATTACATTAAAACTTCAGCTTCAATAACCTTCAAGACTAAAGTGACTGAGAATTATTCATAAGTTGTTTAACTTTCATTAACTATTAATTTACTGACAGGTTTATGAATAGTCTTCTTCTGTTATTTTTGTAATTTTTAGACCAAGTATAAATATTAAAGGGTTTTATCTTATATTCCTTAGTACAAGAAACAATATCTGTTCATAAAAAGTCAGATTTTACATAGCTTAAAAAAAAAATGATTTAAAAAGTCATTTAGATATGTGTTTTTAAAAAATTATATTTACAAATGAAAAAGAATACAGATCAATTTTGAAATCATTTCTCGGTACCTTCACAAAATTAGCAGACCAAAGATGCTCCCTCACAAAACATCAACATTTTGTCAATTATTCTCCCAAAAATTGGCAGTTTAACAATAACTTTATAAAAAGATAAGCAAAATTCTCATAAAATTAATTATTTGTATCAAGGCGTTTAGGTGCACTTCTTAATAAAACAAGCACCAAATAAATTGTAATCTGAGAGCAACTAACTATCTGATTATTAAGAATGTGCCATTAGCACACTTGCCTTATCCTTCCAAAATGAACTTCATGCTTCATTAGATAACCAATGATTAGATTCGTCCTTGTTGATAACTGATCAAGTGAAACTTCAACCTAGTGTGCTTGAGTTTAGAACATTAAACTATGTGAAGGTTAACTGTTAACCTTTCAGTGTCTGCTTTGATTTTAGAATTCCCAGGTAACATGTCAAATTATCAAACAGCATGCACAATGAAGAAGGTAATACCTCTTATCAGATCAGAAAGCAGTCTGCAAAATAATGAGTATTCATATCAATCTAAATGAATATATCTAAAAAAGACAAACGTAATGATAGTTTAGGTATGCAATTGTTGGAAATATTTTTTAAAGCTGTAAATGGCAATTGTACCAAGCATTTTGAAATGCAGTCATCCAGTTGAAATTTCGAAAATAGTAATAAATAAGAAAAAAGCGTATAATTTAGATTCATTTCATCCTTTGTAATTTATACTTGCATTTATTATACAATCTTATATGTTAGACTGAAAACATATAAATCTCAAAAGTATTGAGTCATTGAAACAAATTTAAAATATGAATTCTGGTTTATGCTTCATTAACTTGTAACCGCTTGTTATAATAAAAAAAGATTGATTTAAAAGTTTATTTTATTTTTTTGTTACCGTTTGCTATAAAAATATAGATGAACAAAAAATATGCAAAAATTAAAATACTGTGTAAATTTTTCTCAAAAATTACAATGTTGTATAAATTTTTCATGTAAGTAAGGGTTACGTTTCCCATTCTGTCTTGGTTTATGATCTAACAAAATGAAGAAAAAAGTAAGAAACAAAGCCCTTACTGATTATTTTACTGAATCATTGTTAACAGAATCTTTTTTTTAAAAATTTTTTTTGTAGAAATACTGATTGTTATTGTATATTTAATTATGATGAACTTTTTAAAGTAACCTTTACACTCTACAAATTCTTTTCAATTAACATTTGCAGAGCTGCCAACTGTTCCTATGAAATCGTATTTGTTCCGAATTTTCAGCTTTGTTCCGAAAATACGATTTTAGATCAAAATGTTCCAATTTTTCGATATTCTAGCACCTTTTCAATTCTCGTGCCAATTTTCTTTCAACCCATGACAGATCTAATAACCTGAAAGCAGGTCATGTGATTTTCCGCGAATTTCACAGATTGCCGCATATCTCAAGACCATTGGTTAGTGGACTCCCGTGAATCAAAAATTTATAATCCGACGAAATTTTGAAACTTTAGCTAAATCACGCTAACAAGACATTTATGATTCTTACGCCAATTTGATTCCTTTATTTTAGCTGCTTTTCGCCATTTTAAATATTAGGAACTCTGTCAGAATCTGCTAATATCGGAATTCTTATTCACACGATTTTAATATCAATCATTGATTTTGGTATTTAGCTGATTTAAAATTTGCGAGATCTAAAAATTCAATATTGCAATTTGTATTTTCTTGTTTTTAAAATCCAATATCGCTATTCTCCTGAAAAGTTTTTTTTTTTTTTAAAAATTAGTTGCAATAAAGTTGTGATATTCTTCATTAATAAATAATTTAATTAAAACTGTTAACTCAAAAATTATGTTATATGAAACGTGTATGGTTTATATATTGATATTTTGCTACTGATATTATGATTTTTGATATTCTGTTTTACTCTTTGTGTCATTATTTCCCCTGATTGGCTTATCCTGCTTTGTGTTCCAGTTTTTGTTTTTAACAAGTTGGCAGCTTTGCATTTGATTTTAGAGGGAAAAAAATCATGTCTTAACCTTTTATAAAAATATATGTCACTTTGGTCGTTACTTTAATTGTTAGTTTAATATTTTTGAAAAACACAAGATTATGTATAATTTTTTTTATGATGGATAATATTTAAATGTTTAAAAAAATCTTTATCTTGAGTATGGCATTGACATGTGGGTCTTTCTTTTTATTTTAGCAAAAAGCAACGTGAATACCGGGATTCTAAATATGGATATGGGGGTAAAAAGAAAGGTTCAAAATACAATACTTCAGAAAGTACTGATATGAATTTTAAAAGTCAGGGAAAAAAGAATGCTCCTTTTAAGAAGGTAAGATCTGTTCTGATAAGGAAAGAAATATTGTTTTCCAAATTTTTCTATTTAAATAATATTGTAACACGAGGATTTTACTCATAGCTTATTTTTATTCTCACAAAAAATTCTTTTTTTGATGCTAATACTAATTATTCAAATTTATTAGCACTTATATTACAACCTGTTGGTGTATTATTATTTTCCTAAATTTTCTTTCTTATGTACAATAATGTAACACAGTTGATTAGTCACATCTTTACCTATATATAGTATACTTTCGATTCGCTAAATATATTTTAAAAAATAGAATAATGTATTCTAAAATGGTTCTCTAAAAAGTAGAGTCATGAAACATAAGAATGACTACTAATAATTATGTATGCAATGATAGTTGACTGTAAGTCAAAATAGAGCATTGATAATTTTAAAAGTAAGACAAAAATAATCATGCATTAAAGAGATAAATATTAAATTACAATAAACTTACATGGTGAATTTCCGAAAAAATTCATTTTCTATTTTAAAAAATATTCGATATAACAAGGTTTTGAGATCTAGAAGTTGGAGATATCGAGAGTTCATATAAATTTGAAGTTATATACTGTTCCTACTTTGATAAAATGCTAAAGAGCCATTCTCATTGCATGTGATTCTGGGATGATTCTTGAAGGAGAATTAAAGTCTGATTCCAGAAATAAAGCCTCATGAAAAACTCTCTAATCGCGTTCTTGTTTTCTCTCAATGACCATTGGAGGTGCATGAATTGTGTGAAGGGTTCTAAAAGGAACATAGTCCTTTAACTATTGTTTTTGCACCCCTTTGAAGTTTTGAATTTAGGTGTTTGTCAAAGTTTGGAAAGTCATAATTTTCACTAAAAACGAAACTCAGCGGCGCAACAGCCCATAGAGGGCCAAGGCCTACTGTGCCCATCTCAGTTTTCTTGGGCTCTGGGGTGCAGGAGCAGATGTTCCGGTCAGGTGGTCAACCGAACGCGGAACCCCCAGTGTTTAGTTCCCAAGCATGCTTGGTACTCATTTATCGACCCACTGAAGGGATGAAAGGCTGAGTCAACCTTGCCCGGCCCGAGGATCGAACCAGGGACCTGTGGCGCGACAGCGCAAAGCGCTACCGCTCATCCACCGGGTGTCTATAATTTTCACTAAGATTAGCAAAAACTATATGTGATGCCATTATAGGAATTACATATTTCTTAGCTTTTAAAACTTCTTTCATTTCATACATTTATTTTTTAATCATTCTTAATCCAACTTTAATGTATTTGAACAATAATTTAATTTATATTGCATTTTATATAAAAAGCATATATAAATATTCTCTTCTTAACAATCAATAACGGCTAACTTTTTAATTCAATACAAATATATAACTCATTAATTCACTATCACGACTAAATCAAGCATCAAAATCTATTTTTAACTCTTTTATTCTTTAAGCTACTTTATTTCTCTCACCACAAAAATGTTTCAGTTTCATGGTTATATTAATTTTCACTGCCTTTTTGTGATTGAGCTATAGCCAAATTATTTAAATATTGATATGAGATATCGTGAGGTTGGCTGCATTGACTGTTCTTTCGGCAGTGTCCTTTTTTGATAATGTGCTTATAAAGGATCTCTCCTGTACTACAAAGCATTGATTAAATACTTCTTTTAATGTGACTTTTGACTTGGCAGGCCAGTCTGCCCTTGTTACATGGTGCGTAGCGTTTTTAAAAAGTGCTTTGAGGTGCTTATTTTCGATTTTCGTTTTTTAGAAGCCCTTAAAGGTGCTTTTTTCATTAGGTGTTTTTGAAAAGTGCTTAATTTCCCCCTTTTGAAAATGAGATATTTTCTGTTACCATATAGATTTTCGGAACGTATTATGCAGAAGCGTGCATTTCACATTGTTCTATTCAACTTTTTCCCCATTCATTCAACCACAATCTATTTTGGCGTACCTTCGATCCATAGCATATGAAAGAGCCAATCATTTTACATGTTTGATGAAATACTTGAGAGTTCGCATGTGTGTCTACTGATCTCGGCTCGGTGAGATTATTGCACTCTCATATGCAACTCTGCTACATTTTGCTTGTTGAACCGAAAAATCTCTCTATATTTTTATGGTGACTAATATAATCAAGAAAAGAATTCTTTGTCACAAACTAGTTATTTTATCATGATCATGTAAAGCCTTCGAAAATTATTTTGCATTTGTTAATGTTTATAGTGCTTAAAAATAGTTTTCGAGTGCTTAAAAAGTACTTAAAAGGTGCTTATTTTTTGTTGAAAAATTTGGCTACGCACTATGTCTTAATATTATGCAAAATTTATTATTTTACATAGAAAGTCATTTGAGTAAAATATTCTTTTTATTTTGTACCCCAAGCTCTACAACTACTACTGAATTTTAAGGATACCATAGGAACTGGCATTTTTTTTTAAATAGATTATTAAGCAGTGTAGATCAAAGTTTTATAGCAAATGTTAGTTTTAATTTTTTTTTTCGTGTCTTAAATCAAATTGATACAATCTTAACTTTACATTAATTTTCATTGTTATCATTAAGATTTGTTTTCCATTTTATACAACATATTTAAAATAATTCCAAAAAGAATGCTTTTTTTTCCCCTAAATTGACTTATTCAGCTTTTTCTTTCTTTCTTTGAGGCTTAACCCAAAAAGACCATTGATATGATTTGAATTATATTACTCATGTTTTATGTGATGTAAACTTTTAGAATTGATAATCTCGATTGAATAATGTTCTTTTCAAATACCCTCTTTTTATATTTTTTATTCTTTAGCATTAGCAGTAGTTTTACTTTATTGCAAATTTAATTTATGTTTTTTGCTTTATATTTTCAGAATGCAAAATTTGGTAAGCAACGAATGACAAAGCATCGAAGACGTAGATGAATAAAATTTGTAAAATTTTGCTGTTTTTTTAATACTTGTAAATAAAAGACATCATTTCATAGTTTTGGTTATCTTTTCATTTTTGAAATATAATTTTATTTCTGTCTTACAATTTATGCGTTGTATTTATTTTTTATCAGTAACTTTTTCTCACAGTGAGCTGATTGTAAACCCTAATTCTCATTAAATCTCCGTAGTCAAGTATTACTAGTTGTAGTCAGTGAGCAATTAGATGACTACTTTGATTAGCTTCTGAAGGGAATGAGGGCAATCGGTATCAGTCTTCATTAAGCTGTTCTAGTGTAAATTGCTCAATATTGTGCGCATGTCAGTGGGCTGCCAAAGCAAGGATGCCATTTGCTCTTCAGATTCGCCGAAATTAAGGTGAAATGTCTTCCTATCATCTTCAGATGTTTCCAAAACTGGGGCCAATAGCATATTGTATAGCTCTAGTGCGAGGTAAATTAAGTTCTATTGCTACTGAGAGCCTTCGCTATTTTTAAAGCACTGTTTCCTCAATAAAAATATTTTACATTGGATTTGATTTACTTTCATCACGCTAATATTGGGCTCTTAACCTAATTTTTCCTCCTTATATTTTCGTGCCACGCTTAGAACATAACTCCATTTAATTTTATTGTCTTAACCATATAATCATTTTTGTGTTTGGTGTAGCTTAGCTGCACCTATCTCTTTTAATGTAAAATAAGTACACAATACTTATGATGTTAAATGATGATTGTCTATCTTATTTTCTTTTATAAATAACGCTAGAATCAGCATTCTAATTTGGCACAACATGCTAGCTGTCATTAAACAAATTTTAATTTATTTAATGACATTATTTACAAAATTTAAAATTCAAGACTTCTTTTAATTTTAGATAAGTGTAATTATGATCAGGGTTTGGTTATAAATTGAGTTAAATCAATAAGTTGTTACCTTGAAAGTTTTTTATACAAAATGTGAATGTTGAATTTGTTTCTTCAGTATTGGGTAGTAACAATTTCAACTTTTCTAATTCTTCTGAACATGTTTTACAATTTAGCCTCACTTTCAGTAGCTTCCATTTTTCTGAGGAAAATTATATTTCAAGCCAAAAGTATACTGCTTGTAAGTTTTAAGAACAGTTACAGCCATTTTATAAATTTTAGTTTTATAATTATTATTTAATTTACACTTTCTAGGAAACTTAACTGACGTTTTTCTTGTTTTGGTGTGTTTGCTAAAAAATTTTCCTTAACTATTCTTTAAAATAAATAAAGAGATATGATGCTTTTAACATGATAAAAAACTTTTTAGTAATTGAATACGGAATTAATTATGGTACAACTTGTAATTGTTTTAAAATTTTTGGGTTAGGCTAAATACTTGCCAAGTCTCCTGTTTTTTACCGAAGACTCCTGTATTTTACAATTATCTCCTGTTTACCTGTATATTCCCAAATTTCTCTGTATTTGTTGAAGAAATTTAAAAAAATTAGTGAAAAAATATCCACTGATGGCGAAAATACTTCTCTTATGACTGGTCGATAAAAATTCCGCATCCGACTTGCACCGACCACAGGGCTGACGTGAAATATCCTCAGCGCTAGACTGATCACAGGTTTGAGTCCCCTCGTCATCAGACTTACCGTGGGACGTTTTCCTCTCCATGTAACTTAAGTGCCGATTATTTTCATTAAAAAGTCTTCCACAAGAGCAAATTTCTCCCAATACTTGATCCAGGAGTTCCCTTGTCTTCTGGATTGAGTTCAAAATTACAGGGCTACGAAATTAAACATCAGGAGTCGTAAACCCAAAACTGGATCAGTTAGTAAAATCTCCGTTATTTTATTTCTCCAATGTTGGTAGGTATGTATATAGACAGGTGAAGTTTGATAACCTTTATCTGTTATCTTAAATTTTCTGAGAGGAAGAAGTTCAAAAAAAGGAGGAAACTTGCATAGCGTTTCTCAGAAGTGCTTAAAGATGTTAACTTCAAAAACCCTTAAAGGTGCTTACTTTCATTCAGTATTTGATATATTAGGGCTGATTGTGCTCCGGAAAAAATCCTGATTTCCGGATTTTTCGCTAACAGTGATCCGGAAGTTTCCGGGGATCGAAAGTCCAGACGTTTCAAAAAATCATTGATCACTTAAGTTTCCGGAAATCAAATTTTTAAAGGTGGAACTTAAAAACACAGTTTATTTAATTTGTATGTAAGGGAGAGCCACAGAGATAATTTATAAGCTTATATTCATGATTAATATTCATTTTTTATCACTAAATAGTTGTTATAATCATTAACTCAAAAAAAAAGGCATATTTGTAAATTTTAATTACTTCTCCAGGTTATCATAGGTATGTGTAAATGGTATAAGTATGAGTAAAATTTTAAATATATTTTTAGTAAACTAAGAAATATTGAGAAAAAGGAAAAAAAAAAAAAAAACCTTGTTTAAATATTTTTCAATTTAAACTGTTTCTTTTTTTTTTTCTTCAAATTCAGGAAATTTTCCGGAATTTTGACTTGGACTCACAATCACCCCTGGTATATTAAAAAATAAATAAAAAATGCTTAATTTTCTTTTTCCTAAAGGAGATTTTTTTTCTTTGCTATGATGATTGTCACCATGAGTCACGCAAAAAGTGTGGTTTTCACAACGGTGTCATTCAACAACAACCCTTTCCGTCATTATGCATGTTGGATGTTTTACGGGTTAGCAAGCATGTAAGCTAAATCGGATTCTTTGAAAAGATTCCAGCACAAACGCGTGCTGCTCTCTGCATTTTACAAGAAATTTCCGATTTCAGAGTTCATCTCATGCTCTTTGAAATCTAACCGAAATAATTACGAATTTTGGGCAATCACGGGGATTAACCATTACCAAATATTTTTCCTATTAGCAAATTAAAATTTTGTTTTCTCTTCCTGATAATTTCTTCACTGGTGAAACGATATTGTTTACGTCACTCGAAACCCCTTGACGTTCTAGCACTGTTTTATTTTTAGATCAGTACGACATTCTTTGAGCATGATTTGGGGGTTGTTCAGTAATTAAATTTATTCATATGGGTACAGAGCAATCGACAATTGCAGAACTTCATCGCTTTAAAAAATTTATCTCCCTTTCATTCATTTGATATAATAAGGATAAGATTTAATTACTATTTTATAATCGCAGAAATTTGCTAGTCCACTAATTGTATAAAATATTTTGGACTTTTTATTGTAGTCTTATATCATTGGATTATCATTAGTCTTATATCATAGGATTATCATTAGTCTTATATCATTGGATTTTTTTTATAACCGCCGTTGAACGGCGGACCCAAATTTTGGGTTTACGACTACTAATGGTCGTAACTACGTAGCCTTCTAATTTTGAACAAAATCCAGGAGACAATGGAACTCCGAGATCAAGTATTTGAAGAAATTTTGCCTTCGTGGAGGACGTTTTGATAGAACTAACCCGCATTTGCGTTACATGTAGAGGAAGACCACAGGAACCTCCCACGGTTAGCCTGACGGCACAGGGACTCTAACCCATGATCCGTCTACCACTGAGGATATTTCCCGTCAGCACTGTGGTCTGTGCAAGCCGGATGCGGAATTCGTATCGACCTGGGATTCGAACCCCGGTTCACCTCATTAGAAGGCGAAAGCTCTATCCCTTGAGCCATCTCGGCTCTGCATTTGTTATTTAAATGTTCTGTACTATTGAGTTATTTTATGGAGAAATTCTATATTTTTTAGAGGCAAGATTTTATAAAAGTATGAATTGAGGGGCCTTTAACTTATTTAATACTGGGTGTTGAATAGATTTAAAATTATGCTTAAAATGTTTTTATGCTGGCTGAAACTCTAAAGCAGAGTTTGTTGCCGAAAACAAATTTTTATTTGTCATGATTATGTAAACAATTTGCAATTAGTTTAGTTTTATGTATGAAGAAAATGCATAAAATTAACATGAAGAATCATGTTAATTACAGTTAGAACTTTTAATAATAGAAAGAAAATCTTTTTATTTGCTCACAATTTTCTTATAGTGCTTAAAAATGTTCTTGAAGTGGTTAAAATGTACTAATTTCTTGTTGAAAAAATTGGTTATGCACCTTGATTTAGACAAGTGACGTCTAATATTAATTAGGCATAATTAATGTTAGATTATAAAAATTAACAATATGTAATTACATTATATTGTAATAATAATCATAATTAACACCATTCTTATAAACACAAAATTAACATTATGTTAATGCGAAATTTCTAAAATTAATAACCTCGCAAACTACCAAATCAAGTACATTATGTACAGTCGAAGTTCTGATGTACTTCTAACAAAAAATACTTAAATTATCATAATGAGTTCATGTTTTATTTTAATGATTGCACCAGTATTATAAAGGGTGATGTTCACTTTAACTATATAATTGCCTAAACAGCAGAAACTTTAAACCGGTGAAATTAAATAAAAAATGAACTCTGATATTGATTATGCTAATTTTGATTGAAATCAAGATATTCTGTTCTTCTCAGAAATTCTTATCCTAATATATTGCTGAAATTGCTTTTAATTTTTTAAAAACTTTATCAAAAGAAGTTAGTTGCAGATATATTTATTTCTCACTCTTGTTTCTATTTGATTAAGGCTATTTATAGAGCTGTCATTTTTAATTGAAGGATTTATTGTGAAAAATGTTAAGCCTCATATTCGAATTTCGTTTTTTAAATATTCATGAGGTAAAACTTTCTCATTTCTAAATAGTTACATACTATTAAAAATTAACTTTATTTTTATCATTTAGAAATAATCTTTATACACGTGAGCTTTTTGTAAGAACTTTGAAGCAAATATACCTGATTTTAATTTTCAAATCACATTGATTCATGGTGATGGTATAATTGACGTATGCAACTTAATTCTCTAATAGTTCTTAATTAAGCAACGTTTTGTTTCGAAATGTTTTAAAGGACAGGCGGCTATTTGATAGTCTCGTAGGTTTTAGTCACTGATGTTGTTAAAAAAAAAAATGAATGAGATAAACATTGTCACTACTATAATATCTGCAGATTTAATAGGGTAATCTGAAGTGCGGAATTTAGGGTTTTCCGCAATTAACCTAGGTGACCTGTGCGTTAACGGTTTCCGAATTGTTAAAGTTTAAAAGTTAGTGTCTTTCACTCTATCGACAAATTTACTGATGTTTTGATTGTATTTAGTGACTTGATTCTTTAGATATTGATTTCTATATGACATCATTTTTTTTAATGGTAACAATATTTTAAACCGTTTGATTCTTTGTATTATATGTACTATTTAAAGTGGTTCATTATTGATTCTATCAACTTAAGTGTCGCTTGTTTGACTGTAGTAACTTGATCTTTTTGATATTGAAAATGAATAAATAAGCGTTATGTTAATTTGAATGTACAAAAAAAAAAAAAAANAAAAAAAAAAAAAAAAAAAAAAAAAAAAAAAAAAAAAAAAAAAAAAAACGTTGCTGTTGCTCCATCAAAGATCTTGTTTTCACTTTAACGAGAGCCTAGCAGGTAAAGTGCAGATTATCTCGGTAGTCTGCAGACTACATAAGAAATTTTAGAAATGGATTGCAGACTACCTAAGTCACGGTGCGCCTTAACCAAAGTTAAATAAAATGCTCTTACACCTAGAAAATTAGAAGAGATTCTGAATTTACAATGTTCCTAGATAATAAAAATCGAAAAATTAAAATAATCTGTGGAGAGATTTTTAAAAAAATCCACTTTGAACATTTTTGCTCATGAAGTACGATATTTCAAAAATGTTAGCATCATTTTATACTTATAAATAGAATAAAATATAATATATTTGTATTAAATATTCATAATAACCGTTTATAATAAATTTTATAATTATTAGAAGTTTTTTAATTGTTAATTATAGTCGATGAACCACTATTTAAAAAACAAGAATAATAAAAACTTAAATCGACTTCAGCGACACAAGCACTGTGACTTTAAAAATGGCAGTTTCCATTCGTGTGTGTACACGAAGTAGAAAAGCAATTGAACCAGGATAAAAATCAAAGCTTAATATCACAGCTCATTCTGTCGACGATTATTTTGATTTTAAGGAATTTCCTTTCGTTTCTATAAAAGGCAATGAAGTCTTGGATGCTCCTGCGCCTGGAGTTAACTGCAAAGATGTTCCTGCTTTTGTTCAGTATGTGAAAAATAAACGAGATGTCGAGATGTACTGGATGTTCACTTAAAAATGGGTATTGACGGAGGAGGTGGATTTTTAAAAATATGTCTTTCTGTACAATCAAATGAGTTGGGCTTCGAGTGCAGCGGTAAGCGTGCTAAGTATGATGAGGGGATAGCTGCAAGAAAATTTAGGGATTCTGGAGTTAAACGACTATTCATTCTAGCAGCCGTTCCGAGTGCACAAGAAAATTATAAGAATGTAGATCAACTCATTTCAACGTTGAATATAAGTCCTTTCCACGGCACAATTGCAACCGATTTGAAGTTAGCGAATATCTTAGCAGGTATAATGTCGCACAGCAGCGCATACCCATGCACTTATTGTTATGCCAAGAAAGATGAGCTAAGCAGCTGTGGCGAATTGAGATCCCCCGAAAATGTTTCATCGTATTATACAAGTTGGCTGACTGAAGGAAAAGGTTCAAAAAACAAAGCGAAAGATTATTTCAATTGCATTCATCCACCGCTAATTGCAACTGTTGGAGGCAAAACATTCCTAGACATTATTCCACCTCCAGAATTACACCTTATGCTTGGTGTTGTTAACACTGTTTTCACGCATATGTTGAAAGAGTGTGAAAATGAATCGCTGACATGGACAAAAGCTTGTCACGTTCAGCGTGAAATCAGACGAGGATGTTCTGGGTTTAAGGGAAATGCATGCAAAACACTTTTGGATAAAGAAGAACTTCTGCGCCAGTTTAAAAATCTAGAAATACTGAAGTATGTTAAAGTATTTGACGACTTCAAAAAAGTGGTTTCTGCATGCTTCGGAAATAATCTTGACCAAAATTACAAAGCATGTATAGAAGCTTTCAAAAAGAGCTACATGGACTTAGGTGTCAGCGTTACACCAAAGGTTCATGCAGTTTTTTTTCACATTGAACAGTTCTGTGACAAAAACGGTAAAGGATTAGCATTTTTTGGGGAGCAGGCGATGGAGTCCGTACATTTTGATTTCTTAAAGTCTTCCTGGGAAATGAATAAGGTTGCTGCAAATCATCCGGATTATCCTAAACACCTTTCGAGCGCTGTTTGTAGATATAATGCTTCATATGTTTAAATTGATGCAATTATAATTAAACTATGTTACATTTTCATATTTTATCAACAGTAAAATGCTTAAATAATAAAAGTTTAATTACAACTGAAAAATCATTATTATATCATTTTTTTCCTTTCTATTGATATAAAACAACGCCAGATTCTCCAAAATATCATACTTCGTGCGCAAAAATGTTCAAAGTGGATTTTTTTAAAAATCTCTCCACAGATTATTTTGATCTTTTGATTTTTATTATCAGTTAACATTGTAAATTCAGAATCTCTTCTAATTTTCCAGGTGTAAGGGCATTTTATTTAACTTTGGTTAAGGCGCACCGTGAAGTAGTTTTAGAAATGGATAACTTTTTTTGGCACTTTAACGGATTACCCTAGTTAATCTCCACGTTAGTTACACAAGCTGTAGAATAATAAATTTTTATATTTTAGCGGTAATATGCATATTCTATACAGGCAAAATACAGATTTGAGTCAAATGTTTGATACTTTTACCGGCAAAAATTCTTTTATTCATATTAAGTTTCGTTCGTTATAGTTAATCTTATTTTATAACCGTCGTTGAAAAGCCAACCCAAGTTTGAGTTTATGACTATCGATGTTCAACCCAACCCAGAAGGCAAAGTAACTCCTAGATCAAAAATTTGGAGAAACTATCCTGCATGGAGAATTTTTGATGGATTTAAACAGCATTTGCATTACACGAAAAAAAAAAAAAACACTTAAACCTCCCACAATTAGCCTGACGGCAAAGAGATTCTAACTCATGATTCTTCTACCACTGAGGATATTTCATGTTAGCAATGTGTTTGGCACGAGACGGGAGCAGAATTCGTATCATTCAGCCACAGCCGGGTTTCAAATCTGGATCACCTTATTGGAAGCGAACGCTCTATTCCCTGAGCCACAACGACTCATGCTTAATTAATTAATATTTCTCGAGAAACTTTATAAGTACTATTTCATTTATTTATTTTCTCTTTTTTTCCAACTTAAAATTTATTTAAGCTCTTTGTCGCCTACAGCTATCTTTAGGTTAAAAGAGCTCACAAAAATTTAAAATTATGTATATTTTTCAT
This sequence comes from Parasteatoda tepidariorum, assembly GCF_043381705.1. NCBI lineage: Eukaryota > Metazoa > Arthropoda > Arachnida > Araneae > Theridiidae > Parasteatoda > Parasteatoda tepidariorum. The sequence goes on along the minus strand of NC_092209.1, from coordinate 54,083,075 downwards.
TATTTGGGCTTTGATTCGAATTGTCGATTTTTAATGTAATATATTCATTCCTAGGGCTAAAAAAAAGTATAAAAGAAGAAATATAAGAAAGATGATATAGACAAGGAAAACTGAAAGCATTTATTGTTAATTCAGCAATCGATGATAAATAGCTTTACTGATTACAATATTAATTATACATAAGACACACAACAAAGCTATGTAATTTTATACAGTTTAAAACAAGCATTAACTATCACTTTCAATTATATATTTTGCAAATGAAAATTTTCTCACATAAATACCATATAATACTGATTTAACCCCATGTTCTCCTACTTTTAAAAATATGTTCTTTAAGATGAAATACATTTAAAATTTATTATTTAATTATTTTAACTTCTCCCGCACTAAGTGCTTACACGTTATATGTTAATGTTAAAATTTTCCTAATGAAATATTATAATAAATGATAATAATAAAAAATATAAATGTTGTTAATTTAATATCCTTCACAACAATTTGAAAAAAAATCTTCTTAAATTTTAGGTATGTTAATATTTTCATTAAAAAAAATTATGTTGAGCATTATTATGTTAAATGCTAAATTTTTAATGACATGAATTTATTAATACTTTTTATTAGTTAAGGAATTTTTTCAAATCAAAACACTATTATCCTATAATAATTAAATATTACACACACTGTTGGGGTCTAAAAATGTAAGAAATAAAGTCTGAATGCAATATAAAGAAATTACATAAATAAAGATGAAATACAAATGACAAATCATAACACACACATGTATAATGCGATAGGTAATCCTAAATTGTTTCTGTTAGATTACTAACTAGTTTTTGCACACTAAGTAGAGACGCTATTTTTTTGCATATCAATGAATAGTTCCAATAAACTGGATGAATAATTTTACAGAAAATAAAATTTTTATCTTTATGTTGTTTCAACAAGTTTAGTTTTAGTATGAATATTTCTTTATTATTATAAATTATTTGCAATGATGTACAATATTCAACTTCACATGTAAAAAATATGAAATAATTTTTAAGTTATATACTCCAATTTTTTAATTTTATAGAGAAAAAAGTATATGATTTAAACTATGCAAAATTATGAAACCAAAGTGTCTTAAAGTATAAAATCAAACAAATAATATGTGAAAGGCTTGCGGCCCTTCACTTACTATTAATTTATATTATTATTGTTATCAGAATAATATGAACATTTGTTTATGTAACAATAAACCACATTCTAACTTATTTTAAAGTTTCTGGCCGTTAAAAGAAGAAAAAAATTCAAATAAATAATTACATTTTCTTGTCCTTTGCAATGAAAGTTTAGTTTAAAATTGCATTTATAAGGTTTATTTTGCTTATCTTAAAGCAATTTTAGAGCAATCATGTTTTAAATTTGGTCTATCATATATATAAAGTCTATATTTTTCGAAAAATTTTTTTTTTGTTAAATTGTTTTAATTTTTTTTAAAGAAAACTCCAGTTGGTTTACTCATTTAAATAACAACAATACTTAAACTTTATGAACCACATTGAGACAGGCCTATGAAATACAAATAGCTAAATATGTACACCATCTTGAGAATAACCTATGAATAACAAATAGCTAAATATATACACCATCTTGAGAAATATATATGAAATACAAATAGTTAAACAGACAATATCACAGTCATAAATAGATTCTTTGAAGAGCGGTGGGTTGAAATATCTTATATTTCAATTCTTCATGGAATTCGAATTTCATCTTTGAAAAAAATATCGTTTGCTACTGATTTTGAAAGATATCGTTTGATAGAATTCAAAACCAAATTAGTAATACCGTTATTATAGTGTTTCATGACCAATTATCTTTATTTTATTGTACTTATTAAGATTCTTTCCAGTTTTATCTAATATCCTCCTGAGATAAATGATAATTTTCTTAAAGATATACTCAAAAATTAGTATTGCATTTAGAGATCGGGACAATAGGCCATTTTGGTTTATTGTCGCGTACATAATTAAAAAGTAACCATTGTGAATATTCCTTTTGTAAGCAAATTTGATCTTATAATGCACAAATAATGTGTAAAATTTTAAGATTAGTTGCATAATAATTTGATTATATAAATGAAAAATAAGACAAAAAATGCTTAATAATTTGTTAAAACTGAAATTAAATAATTAAAAAAAAAAAGAAAATATTGCATTTAAAATTAAAATAAACTTATTTTAAAGAGTGTTTTTCTTATTTTAAAGAAAAATTTGATTCTTTTCTGACTATAATTGACTAAACAAAGTAGTTCTGGGAAAAATGAAACTAATGTTCTTTTCCTTTAAAAACTGCAATTATTATTTTAAATTAGTATAAAGTAACAGAAGGATAATGATTTATTACAATAATTCGAAAAATCGATGGTTTTTGTCATTAAATCTTACTGATCATGGAAATAATACTGATAATAAGAGCATTAGCGACAAGCACAATGTGTTACAGTCATATTAGGTAGATTAGTAATAATTTTTATCCCTGATTCAGCGATATAGATAATGGGCAATGCTTTAAACTCTTTTGGACTACAGTGGATGCTATTTTTAATTTCATCAGGTATTTTTATCTTGCCTTTGGACAGCAGGGTGATCATGATCGAAGAATGGTTGTTTTCCGCCATGTCCATTCGATTTTCACACGATCCTTTGCAAATGTTTGCTTTATATCCACTTGGCTCAATAATCCAGCTATCCCATCCAATGTCTTTGAAGGATATGTGGTAATCTTTCAAGCAGCAATGTGTTGCTCCGTCTTCGCAGAGATTTGGCGATCGTTTGTTTCGTTGTGGCGTTTTGCTATTTTTTACTATTAAAACAGGATTTTTGTCTTTTCCTGTCTCTATTGGAAGAGCTAGTGCTGAAACTTCAAGGTCTAGAACGTCCGAATTTAAAAGTACTGTAGCATCTAATCTTATCCATTTTGCCAATTTTGATAAATCGGTGACTTTAAATTTCTCTCTGATTGTTGAATCCTTATTTAATTGGCTTATCGTAAATTGTCGGATGCCTTCTCTTTTGTACAGCCATATTTCAGCCGTTTTACCAACAATTTTCACGCCTTTCAAATCTATTTGGAATCTGATGCAACGGACAACGTTTTGGTCAAAGCACGTGTTTGGAACTGGAATCAAAAAATGAAAAAAAGTTTGTTAGAAGCTTGTAAATTGAGAGAAAAGTACGTCGTCGTTTAAATGAAAATACCAGCGAACCTTTTTTTCGGGAGAGGGTAAACTGATATTTTAATTCATTAAATATTCTACTGAAAATAAAATAAGAAATCCTCAGATTTAAGAACTTTATTTCTGATGTGCGCAAATAAAATCATGAATAATAGTATCTATTTTCTAAGAGGTGTTTAAGGTTTCCTTAATCATGAAAAAAAGTGTAAAAGCCAGTTTAATATTTAAACGACGATGGAAATATTTTGCAAATTATTTAACACTAGGTTGCCAAAAGGAAGTCATTCTGACTGCTTTTTAACTGCTTTTTCATTTGCAAAAAATACACAAATAATAATGCATAAATTAATATTTTCTTTTCAAGTGAAGTAAATTTTTTATTGTTAATATTTATTAATAATTTGTTATAAACTGTAAATAATATAAAAAATATTAAAAATTAATTTTAAACAAATTTCTTTACACATTAGTTATTCTTTCACAATGCAGTCATTTTGACTGCTTTTGGGCAATAGAGGTATTTCAGTCTTTCTAGTGTTAAAGACCAAAAAGTGACAAAACACATTTTCGATGCTTTTATAATTACTCAGTTTTTCCAGAAATGCGCTAAAATTTTTTAATTTAACTGCGAATCAAGAAGTTTTCACCTGGGTTTCGTAAAATTTAGAAGATTTTCAGTAGAGCGTCGATTTTCAGAACGCTGATTTACCGGATTGTCTAATTGTCCGGATCGTTCAAGGACTGTGTTTTCCCCACCTTCTTCTTCTTTTATTTATTTATTTTCCTTTTTTAATATCAGAAAGGGGAGGAAAAACGGCTTCTTTTGTCCCAAGTTTCAAGATGGGTCGAATGTAGTTCCTTATAAAATTTTTAAAAAAATAAAGCTTTTAAACGCGCCATTTGTAATATGCTACAATAGGCACTACCACAATTGCCAAACCTAAGTTACTTAAAAACATTCTCATAGCCGTTTCTTAAAGTTTTCCAATTATCCGGATAGGGTTAGGTCCCGATTGGTCCGGATGATCGGTGCTCTAATAATTTCGTTATAATTCAAGTGATCCATGAAATTACATATTATTTGATTAATCAAGTTAATAGTAAGTATTTATTATTACAAATTTATTGTAGTAGTAGCTTAAGTTCTTCCAAAAATAATTTAATTAATATTATGGAGACTAGGACAGTATGAAGACCGAGTAAGAAAATGATACGGTAATGCTACCGCTGCATGGCACATCGGCCAGAATGTCCTAAATGAATATGATATATTTGATTATTATGAATTGTATAACTGCATTCTTAAATTAATAAACTATCCTATAAATACCATTCAGAAATAAAAAAATTTGTATTTCAACACCTCAGTTAAAATTTTGGATATTTTAAAAGCTTAATTATTTCAATCATTTTACAACTAACCCTTTGACGCATAAATTTTATAAAGCATATTTTGCATGCTTTTTTCATTCTTTTGTATTAGGTCAAACTAAATGAAAAATATTATATTTTGCATTTTAAAATAATCATGGGTTTGAAATACAGCAGGAAATAACGGCGCTTTTTTTCTGTGTAAAAACTCAAATCTTTTTCGGCACATTTACAAACAATAATTTTTTAAATTTGTACTTATTTAAGTCTATGAGAAACAGTTATTTATCATTGAAATTTATTGACTTTGCAGAAATCAATTGTTGATAAATATTTGAATATTGATGAAAAAAAAATTGAAACTACTTCTTTTGTATTTTATATTTCAGCACAAATATAATTCCGATAATCTCACATATTTTTAAGTAACTATTAGACTGTTTTTTATTACTTAAAATATATTTTTGCTTGCAACTAGGATAAAGCTATATATATATATAAACTACAAAAAAGACAAAATGAAACGAGAGAAAAGCGAAGAAATTAAGAAAATTAATGTATGTAGGCAAGGAACATCGGCATCCCATTTGCGTCAAAGGATTAAAAAAATGAAATTAAAATTTTAAAACAAATTCAGATGAAAGTTTTAACTCACCAAGTTCTGATAAGAAGAACTCACTCATCCCATTTTCACTGGTTTTAGATGCAGTCTTGCTTTTGATAAAACCAGACCACGAATTATTTTGTGGAATAAAATGCAGAAGTGGAGGAATGGGTTGAAAAGTTCTCGGTGGTTCTGTCATATTGAGACCTTTCAAAATTCGTGTTTTTACTTTCTCGACAACGGTATTATCGACAGAATTTTCTTCCAAAAACAGCTCTTCTTGCTTACTCATGTAAAACAAGTCCCTGATTTCATTTTCATCAGGTTCTATTGTTCGAGGGGCAAACGGAGACATATTCACGCTTCCAAAAATAAACACGAAAGAAACAATCAGGATCTTGAAAGCCATCATCTCCGTTCGATTTTAGAATCCGATGAAATGGAATATTAAAGAAGTGTAAATTGCGGAGTATATTTAGCGATAATTTAAGTAGTTTGATTAGATCTAAGATCTTTCCTTGATGAGGTATTGATTTACGCTTTTATATAGATCCTCGTCATTTGCTTTGAGATCTTATCAGCAGCTTGATGAAATAATTTTGACACAAATTGCTTCTCTTAACACTTTCTCCCATGTATAACATTACAGTCATCAAGTTAAACGCCCTCACGTGTACTGATTGAAAGGTGACAATTCCTCTTTGAGAAATCAAACACTTTCTTTGTATCCTTATTTACGATTTTTTTTGTAGAATTCTCTAAAAATATGCATTTTACATATTTTATTTACATTTGTTTGTGTAAATAAACGTCTGCTGCATTGAATTGTTTATGAAATATCCTGTTCTGTTATTGTTATGTCGTCTGTGGCGACAGATTCCGGCTGGATGGGTAAAAGATAGTTACGTCGAATGCAGCACTAAACGTGTGCTTACTATTGTTGGGTAAAGCCTAGTCACGCGTAAGAGACCTCGTGTTTGGTAAGAAAAACAATTCGCTCACAAGTGTAATCACTTTCTCTGAAAATTTTTTTTGCTGCATTGACTTTTTAAGACACAAGTTTAGCAGTTTTGAGAAAACTCACGTTTTTTAAATGTTAACAATCCTTTATTTTTTAAAAAAATATTTACAATATCGTTGTTTGATTTTTTTATATATTTATCTTTATTCTTTTGCAAAATATTACAAGATTTTTTTCTCTCTTTAAACGGGAATTAAATTTCAAATGGAAGGATTATTTCCAATTTTCAAAATTGACTTAAGTTATGGTTATAAAATTTCATTTTAATTTTCATTTAATAAATTTAATTGCTAAACAAGCGTATCAAAATTAATTGAAAATTCGACAGTGTTTTGAATTAAAACATTTAAATTTGAACAATCTGCATTTATTGGACTTTCCTAATGTTTTGAAATGTATAATGATTCCAATTGTGTTTTAATTTTGAGGAAAGACTTCTTCGTTCAATTTACTCACAAGTTTAATCACTTTCTGTGAATTATTATTACTATTATTATTATTTTTGCTGTTGCTACATTGACTTTTTAAGACACAAGTTTAGCAGTTTTGGGAAAACTCCTGTTTTTAAAATCTCAACAATTCTTTACTTTTTTAAAAAGAATTTTGACAAAATCTTTGTTTGATTTTCTTTATAGGCTTATCTTCAATCTTTCCCGAAATACTACGAAACTGTTTTTCTCTCTTTAAGCGAGAATTAAATTTCCTATGGAAGAATTATTTTCAATTTTTCCAATCGACTCAAGTTATGGTTATGAAATTTCATTTTGATTTTCATTTAACAATTTTAATTGCTAAACATACATATCAAAATTAATTAGAAATTCGACAGTATTTTTAAATAAAACATTTGAATTTAAGCACGATGCATTTATGGACTTACCTAATATTTTTAAAAGTATTATGCTTTCCAAACTGTTTTAATTTTTCGAAAAGTCTTCTTTGTGGGGTTTAGTGAAAAGGAATAAAATATTTTTTTTAATTGGAATAAATCTTTTGTTTCTGTATCGCACTTAAAATTTTGAAATTTTAGTGAAAAATTACGCTTTTTTCTCCGCGAAAGAGAAATTTTTGGATATTGCTTGAAAAATTTAACACATTTTATAAGATAAAAAAGAATAAATTCCTATTTCACTGCCACTTGTATAATGCTACTAGTTAGCAGCTATGGATCTAGAAATAAATTAAGATCGCTACCTTTCTTAATTTTATGGTTATAAGCATTAGACGTATTTCGTAATCATATAGCTGCCGATTATTAAGTTCTTAGGGACGAATAGTGTAACAACGTTAGCGCAGACAAATTAATGAATTTTTATGCAATTTTTTGTTGATGTTGCGTAAACGCAAATCTTTCCAACGATTTCATGTATATTTTTTGAAAATAAATGTAAGAAATTCGAAATTAAACAACTTTTGTAGATGTTGCGTAAACGCAAATCTTTCCAACGATTTCATGTATATATTTGAAAATAAATGTAAGAAATTCAAAATTAAACAACTTTTGTTGATGTTGCGTAAACGCAAATCTTTCCAGCGATTTCATGTATATATTTTTTGAAAATAAATGTAAGAAATTTGAAATTAAACAACTTTTGTTGATGTTGCGTAAACGTAAATCTTTCCAACGATTTCATGTATATTTTTTGAAAATAAATGTAAGAAATTCGAAATTAAACAACTTTTGCAGATGTTGCGTAAACGGAAATCTTTCCAACGATTTCATGTATATTTTTTGAAAATAAATGTAAGAAATTCGAAATTAAACAACTTTTGCAGATGTTGCGTAAACGCAAATCTTTCCAACAATTTCATGCATATTTTTTGAAAATAAATGTAAGAAATTCGAAATTAAACAACTTTTTTTGATGTTGCGTAAACGTAAATCTTTCCAACGATTTTATGTATATTTTTTGAAAATAAATATAAGAAATTCGAAATTAAACTAAATTTACAATTCATAGTGTTGGCTAACCCTTCAGTTCTCAGAAATACAGATCAAAGTATATATATTTATTCAACAAATATATTTCTGAAATTATGATTGCATTAGTTTTTAAAAAAGGCAATCATTAAATTACCAGTTTTTATTTTTTTTTTCGTAATAAAAAGTTCATTTGAAAATGTTTAAAATAATAAAGATAATTTTGTGAAGTTTAAAAGTGCTTTCAAATTATTCATATCCAGCTCACAATAATAGATATAATAAATAATTTAATAATTTCTCTCTATTTTAAAAAATCGTGAATGCTGTTGCTGTTGTTGCGGGTTTTCAATTTCAGGGTATACTTTTGGTTTGCTGTGGAGAAACTGTGAGACTTCGAAATTTGAAATCAGGAAGATATGTAGAAAAATTCACTGAGAGTACGATGAAACAAAACTGACATTCAATAAACCATTTCCAGAACTGTTAACATGAAATTAAAAAAATACCACGCATGCCGCTCATTAAGCCATGGAAATTTAAATACAGAATTGAAATTTGACGTGCTGAGAGGAATATTTTTAATTCGCGATCGCAACGATCGAGTACGCCGTCTAGCGGGAGCCTGTAAATATCAGACATTAATTTATCACGTTTTCATTTAGTTCCATCAAAATCATTGACTGAATCAGACCCCATTTTTTAGCAGCAAATAAGAAACAAAATTTCCCTAAGGAAAAGGCCGAAGAACTTGAAAAAAATCTCCAGAATATTAGTAAATCTTTCAGGAACAGAACACGCCAAACATTTGAAGAAAAATTCCTCAATAATTTTTAATTTCTATTATCAACAAACTTGCAACTGATGACTTCCGATTTCGGATACTGTTACAGATGTGTGTATTAAGGTAAAATGCATTTCTTCTGTCT
>NC_092209.1:54060980-54070559 GCF_043381705.1 Parasteatoda tepidariorum | reverse complement strand
GCCCAACGACATGCACGCGAAGTCCAGCACTTTATGGTAGGACAGTTTAACGAGGACCAATACCGCACACCCTCGGTCCCTACGCAGGCTGATCCAAGTGGTCACCACCGGCACACTGACCGCAGCCAGGGATGCTTGACTTCGGTGATCTGCTGGGAACCGTGTCTTAACGATCACTCCACTTCGGGATAATAATAGTCTGAAAACTTTTGAATCGTAAGCCATATAATTTTTTTTTCGTATCATTTTAAAGTATCTAATTCCACATGGAAAATACAAATTTGAGCGTAATTGGTTGAATAGTGCATTAGTTCCTGAGAAATTGAGCTTTATAAGAACGACTTTTTTAAAATTTAATTTCTCAGGATTAATCGATTTTGCTGAAATTTTGAAGCATGTAGAAAACTTACAATGTTTTGTAATCCAATTTATATACGAACAAATAACTTGTTTTCATAAATATATTCGCAAACATAATACATAAATAGCTAAAATGACGTTAGAGATGGAGTACTGAAAGTTTTTGAAAGGGCCCCCTCCAAAACTTTTTGCCCCAGAGCCCCGAGGGGTGAAGTTACGGCACTGATCCTGCATTCCTGCTAGAGGTGACCCAAAGAAGTGAGAACGAAATTTCGAATAGTTTGAATGATCAAGAATTTACCATTCCATGTATTATTCTTTCCTGCAATAAATGATCGTTTTGCTTTGATTTTTGAATCACTTACTTACACAAACGTTGTACTCGCATTTATAAATTTCGCTTCATTCTAACAACTCTTTCTGGGTGCGCTAATTTTTATGGCAAAGAGTGTATACATGCCTAAGTTAGCTGTTGTTTTTCTTATAACTTTATAAGTATTGGATGTAGAAATTAGTCGGTCCGCTTTTTTTGTAATCAAAAATGCATTTATTTCACAACAAAATGAATGAACAGATTAATCAAAATATTGTCCATCGCTGGCTACTACTTTTTCCCACCTCTCAGGCAATTTTAGAATTCCATCTCAAAAAAATGTCTCGTCTTTTGAGGTGATCCAAGTTAGGAGCCAATTTTAAATTTCTGCGAAAGAAGTGAACTGGTGACCTGCCAAATCATGCTGCATCCGTCGGAACAACCAGTAATCAGAAGGAGCAATGTCCAGCGAATACAGCGGGTGAGGTAAAACATCCCACTTGAACGTTCCCAAATAATTTTTGTGCGAGATTTACGACATCAGACCGACTGTTATTAGGCAGAAGAATAACTTTGTCATGTCTTTGCTCGTATTCCAGTCTTTTTTCTCGTAATGCACGGCTCAAACGAATAAATTGTAGCCTATACCGATCGCCCGTAATGGAATCACCAGGTTGTAGCAGCTCATAGTGTAAAAAACTATTCACCATTCTTCATTCACCATTCTTGAAACGTCGAAGCCATTCCCTACATGATTTATCAGTTGGAGCATTGTCACCATATACTTCTACAAGAATTCGATGAGCTTCAGCTGCACTTTTCTTCCAATTAAAGCAGAAACATAAAACCTCCCGCAAATGGTGCTTAGTTACCACAAAACTGGACATACTCAACAAAGTAAAAAACAGAGTTTTTGTATGAAACCCTAAGCTATATAAACTGAATATTATTGACAGATGTTTAACCTCTCTGAAACCAGCAGTCACTATGAAACATTCATAACAGCAGAGCTATCTCTTAAAAACGGACCAAACTAATTTGTACTCCCAATATTTAAGAAAAATCATGGGAGGAATTACTAGATTTGTACTCGTTCAATTAATTGATAATAAAGGTACTTAAAGGAAAGAAAGAAAAAAAAATAAGTTCCAAAATTTAATAACTTTTCAGCGCTTTTCGGAAATTAAATTAATTATAAATAATTTGTAATAAAAATAACATTTAGCATATGGAGGGATCAGTGCGTGATATAAAGGAGCGTTTTGTATTAGGAAACTGAAATTTTGCACAGAGAAGAATCCAGTTTAAATCCCTGATACACAATTTTAGTTAATTTTAAAGATAAAATTCAAATGAATATAAATATATCTGCTAGAATGCGTGTCTCAAAAATTTATAATTGTTCAATGCCTGATATAAAAGAGACATACAAGCATTATTTAATAATTGTTTTTATTTGTTTTTACATTTGAAAAATACTTTATTTCATTGTAAACAATTTCTTTTTACAAGTCAAAGAAAATTAATATGAAATATTAGATTAAATCACAAATAAAGTAAGCGAAATCTTCTAACTTTTAGAAGATTAGAAGTACTGTTAGGATTCTTCGAAATAATCAAACGACCTGCAAAAATTAAGATAATGATTAATTTAAAGAAGGTGCGTCTTCAGAGTTCGATGAATGGCTAGATACAGTTGGTTGACAAAATAATAGGAACACTTCTTTACTAACTCTCAGTAACCAACCTTCCTTTTAGTAACTAATATTTTTGGAATATTTTGCAACGCCAAACTGTTGGCACAATTTGAAAGATCAAGCTTGAAGTTTTAAGAAATGGTGTCAATTTTACCCATGAAAAGTTCAAATCGCCCAAAATGAGGAAATGAAGTTAATTACTTTTTTTTAGCTTTAATATACGCAATCATGCAGGATTTTATAATTAATTAAGAATGCTTTCAGAATTATAGTGGTATTAAAAAACAAAATCAACTCTCTACTTAAAGCAGTCATTTTGTCGATGCAAATTTTGCATGGGTAAAAGGGAAAATATTTCTAAAGGCTTCAAGCATGAGCTTTAAAATAGAACCAAAGGTTTTACAATGTGAAATTTTCCAATAACATTTACTGCTAAAAGAGAAATTTTTTACATAGTGCTAATATCGAAGTCTTCGTATTATTTTGCCATCCATATGTATGTAAAAAGTAAATGAGTAAAATTTGCAGCTATATGTATTTGCATAGAGACTTGATGCCATGGCATGAGAGATGCTAACTTGCTTCACAAAGTCGGTATATTTTTTTCGAGTAGTAGAAAAGCATGTGATTACTTGGTTCATACTTGGTTTAGAAAGATTTAAAATTAGCTTGCATTCAGTTAATTTAAAAGTTTATTCAAAACGCTATTTTGAATTAAAGATAAAGAGTACAAAGTAATTTCAACTTTTTAGTGGGAAATAAAATTAAATTTTTTCTATACAAAAAATAAACTTTAATTAGTCAAATATGTATATTCCATTTTGTTTAATAACTTTTTGCCATCTTTCTGATAACTTCCTGATTTCAAGCTCATTAAGCTTTTGGTAATTGCTTCGTATTAGCAAAAAACTAAAAAGAGAGTGCAATTCCAGGTTATCGCTATTACTGAAACCTCTTAGTACTTAAAAAGTTTTGTAAACTTCGATGTAAATGATAAACCCATGGTGGAAAGAGGAGGTACTATCTCAATACCTAATTAAACTCCAACAGTTTTGTTCGTGTTGTTTAAGAACATGTAAAACCTCGCATTGCGAATTGGAACGCAATTCCTTTGAAATTTGAGACCACCATTCAGCCCCGATCTTGTACCATCAGATTGCAATTTATTTCGAAATTTACTAAACTTTTTAAATTTTAAAAATTTCAGTAATAAGAATAAGCTTAAATCGCACTTTGTTGTGTATTTTGCTGATAAGAATCATAAGTTGTATGAGTGCAAGATCCTGATGTTACCAGAAAGATGGCAAAAGGTCAACGAACAGAGTGGACTATATTTGACTGATTAAGCCTTCATTTTTATTTTTATTTTGTGTAGATAAAATTGAGCTTTATTCCACACTAAAAATGAACATAAAGTTTTGTTAAGAATTGGTTAAAACCGATACAATATTATGAATGGACCTCCTCCGGTCATATAATCTAGTGCAAAAGCGTCATTGATAGATCTTGTCCGGTCACTAAGGTTGCTATAATCTTAAAATATCTTTAAATTGGTAACAAAATTGATAAAAATGAAGCTGTTTTTATATATCAGTATCTACAGAAAAAAACAACTCAATTTAAACGTAGTGGATAAAAAAAAACCATATAATAAGGATAAAAAAATAATCCCCAAGGAATATAATACTAAACATTATTATATTACTACGAATATAGCCTTTTCAGTAACTTTGAGAAACATCAGCCACCACTTTTTGATTTTTCCAGACGGTAGATTTTATTTTATTTTATAATCGACGAGGAACTGATGACTAATGTTTGAGTTTACGACTATCAATATTCCACTCCGTAGACTAGTAATCTTGGACCCAAACCAGTAGCCAAGCATGTTCAGAGATACCCACTGCTCAGAGAACAAAATATGTTTTATTAAAAACACGGTAGAGAACTACAAACTAAAATCTGCATATTTTTGGTCAATTTTGCCGACATTTTAAAACGCTCAACACGGCTTAACTGATGCTGGATATTGGGGTTATCTCGGCGTTTGGCGCGAAGCGCCACTAACCGATTCATCGATTCTGTTTTGTCGTATTCTAGGAGGTCCTAAATATCTTTGAAGTTGTAGTATGTTGTAACAACAAGTCAAGTCCTTAAAGAAGCAAATCTTTAGTTGAAGGGAAAATCATCTTTGGAATGGGGAGATCCCCTTGAGTAGAGTTGTATGATAAAGTTAATAGTATTCTGATAGTATGCAGTCTGAGCATAAAAAGGCGGTAATTGGGCTGAAATTCGAATTATCACGGATTATATCAATATCGAACAATTTATTGAAATCTGATGTGGTGCATGTTTTTGCATCGCTGTAAAATTTTGTGGTCAATTTAGCTATAAAGCAATTGATATCATCAATGTTTAAGTCTTTTCTGAGTAATCTATTGCTAATCGCCCTTGGAGCGCCAGTCATTGTGCGTAAAAATTTACCTTCGGTTGTAGATAGCTTCTTTTTTAGGTTGTTGCTTATAGTAGTGAGGGCTGGGCAAGCATACGTAAGAATTGGTCGAATCGCTTGTATATAGATAGTTCTTTTATTTGCTAGATCAAGCTTTGAATTCTTATGCAGGAGGACTTTGAGCGCAAAAAACGCTCCTCTGGCTCTTTTGATTATGTACGGCTTAACTGATAAAAATGTCGTATCACATAAGCCTTTGAATTATTTAGAAGTGGTGATGAGTAAAAACCCTATAAATCGAATTTACTAAACCAAGAATCTTACTTTAAAAGACTACCACTCGAAAATATTTATATGCTGCCCGGAGCAAGTTGGCATCTCTGCATGTTTCTAATCCAAGCATTGGAGCAAATTAGCTTCTATGGAGGACTTTTTGATGGAACTAAAATGCATTTGCGTTACATGGTGGGAAAAGCCACGAAAACCTACTACGGTTAGACAGACGGCAAGCGGACTCAGTCGTATGATCCATCTAGGGAGTTTTCAACATTAGTTTCTTCTTTGGAAGCATGCCACTTTTAGTTCATTTTGAGTAACGATGAATCGATTTTAACAGGCTTAGAAATGCTTGCTATACTGAAGTATACAGAAGTTAGGAGACAGTAGTTAGTATACAGTAGTTAGTATACAGAGTTAGGGAGAAAAAAGAAGTTTTATTTTCATTCGCCGGAATTGTTTCATAGAGTTCAAGTTGTATAAGTTGTCTAGTTTTAAATATAATTCAAATTTCAAGTTGTGCTATGTCGTAATATTTCTTTAAGAAAAAACTTTATAAAATAAACAAATCTAAAATAAAAATACCTGAAAGGGAGACTAATTCTCACTGTAGCTTAGAATTTCGGGAATGTCACAGTATTGAGGTAAGCATTCGGGATTTCTAATGTTTGAAATATCCGGAATTATATTGGTTGAGATGATTTTCTTCACTATGCTTTCCATTTTCTTGCCGTTTACGTTGTACTAGTAAAATGAAAAAAAAAATTAAATAAAAAATAAAGGAAAATTTCTATTATTATTAATAATAATAATAATTTAATTTAAATATATTTGAGTTATGCGATATTAATAAGTTACAATTTGGTTTTCTGTTTTTTTGATTAGTCCATTTGTCGCCAAAATTCTTAGATTCTTTCGTGTACTTACTTAAGTTGCTAACTTAATTATTTCATTTTTTAAATTTTTATCGGTAAGTAAAGACAGTGTCCTACAAAATATATTAATAGCAAAAATGCATAGTTATATTGAACTCCTCTATAATGAACTTGGGATACAGAGAATATTCGGTTATACTTTTTAGTATGGTCCCCTCTGAATTTTTATTTAACTAACTTACTTTAGACGCTTATAATAAACAGCTGAAAAATTGGTAGTTTGTTTATTCTCCTCAGTTTTTATATATTTTTTCAACTTTAAATTTACAAAATGTACGATTGCAAATGACAAAACGGAAAGAAAGTGCATTTCTTTCCAGGAGGTCAAATCTTACTCTTGCATGCTTTTCGATTTTATACAAAAGCGAACAAATTGTAAAATAAAATACATCCCTCTTCTTACAAGGACGAAACGGTAAAGAAATTTGAAAGATTCTGATTTTTTTTCCCTCGAGAAAATGATGACAAGAAAATACTGGATTCTTTATTAATTGAAAATACGAAAATTGGTAAACTCTTCTTAAAAATCGAAATGCGGTCAATTAAAAAATACTAATTTCTTCCATAGAATGTTAAGCTAAAGTAATTAATTTTACTTTTTCATTTGTTGCATATTTCATAAGCAAATAATTCGTAAACAGATTATGTATTTTTGTAATCTTTATTTTCAGCAATGTTATTGTCATACGCTAAAAAATAATTTTCAAAGAATTTTGATATAGAGAACTATTCTTTAACCCTTTCAAAGCGGCGAAAAATCAGCAGGGGTGAAAGCGAGACGGAAAAGAGGAAAGGCTGGTAGTAAAACCATTTCAGTTATAGCTAGTTTTGGGGAGGAGTTTACTTATTCTTTTTTTAAATTTTTCAACAATATCTACTTCATCTTGGAAAAGAAGCAGTTTTATATATATGCCAGAATTATAAAAGAAATCTTGATAGTTACAGATATTTCATTTTTTTCGAAAAAAATGCTGGAATGAAATGCTTTACGTACCAGGTTTTTCTCTTTTCCGTCTTGTTAAATAAGGGCTTTCACCCATTGACTGTGACAGCACATGTCCCGTCCGGTGCGAAAGGGTTAAAGCGGACTTATTACTGGCTCCACAAGCGTTCTCCCTAGGGTTTGATTATATTTCCATCTAAAATTGTGCACCTGCGATATTTTGTTTTGAAACTTAAGTGGTAGTCGTATTAGAAATAAACTGAATAGCCTCAGCATTTATTGTCTAACACTTTTTTCAAAAGGGTACTTTTATCGAGCATCATTGGTGTCGACTACAGTCGGAAGCAATTTATTAATTTATTGATATATATTTTTTTTTATTGTTGTATGAGATTTTCGAGCAGATCTTATAAATTTTAAATCTGCTATTGTTTTTTTCTCTAAAAGCTACAGTTTTTACGCAATTCAATAATATATTCCTTACCTGGATTTTTTTAAAATTCACTCGAGTGAATACAGAGAGCTCCTCCTCCCACGTCTCTTGTACGTAGGGAGTGGTAGGAAGACGGCAAGATTGATTTCATTTTATAATGCGATAAAAGAATTTTTTTTCTCGTCTTGGGTGTTTTTTTTTAATGTATGTATGAATGCAACAAAAAATGTGTTCCCCAGTGTAATAGTATAGCGATTTTTTATGGCACTCTGATAAGAATTAGTGCTATTCTCCATTATTTTTTTTCTTCTTTTCAGTATATATATATATTTTTTCTTATTTCAATAACCATTGATTTCAAATTATTCAGTTTCATAGAGGCACATTTTAAAAGCATAACTATATACAAAATAAAAATGCGGTTTCAGATTGCTTCAGAAATACTAATTTGGTGACGTAGTCAGCTCATACTACCACCTTCACATTAATCGTTTAGTTTTTGATATAATAAATAATTACTAATTATTGAGAAAAGGGCAATGAACTCCTTTTTTTTAATATTGTGAGCTATAAGCAGCAAACATCAATGATGTTACCTTTAAAATGTTAACAAAAAAAATAAACAAAACAATCTATAGTTTAATTTCAAACAATGATTAAAATGCTAAGTCAATCAGAAAATTCCATTTTTCAAATTTTCCCGAACGATCTAATTTAAATTTTTAAACGAATTTTAGGATCGAGGACTAAAATTAGCCCTTTCACCCACTGTCCAAATTTCAGGACGCTAGCGCAAAACTGTTATTGAGTAATAAGAAATATACACCTAGATAGACACACAAACTCTTTACTTTAATTTTATTAGATCTAAACATTTAGATTTAGTTCTGAAGTAAGAATGTAATTCTTTTTTTAAAAATTCAAACGATAGGTACCTTCATAGTTTTAAAATGTCGCAGTCACCTAATTTCGAATCAAAATATACAGATCTAATAAATTATCCTACTCTCCAACAATCCTACTCTCCTTTTGCTATCTATTTTCTTTTCAGTGAAAGTGGGCTAAAGCCGTAAATGATAAAATAAATAGAATTATTAGAATACTTTCATCAGAACTTAAGAACATCGTCTGCTAATTTAACTTTTAATGTATCTGCTTAAATTATTTATGTGTTGTGGTAAGCAAAGTTCTTTTACCTCTTATTTAAGATGACCAACGTCCTCGAAAAATTAAAAAGCTGGTTGCAAAAATTCTACAAAAAGTTATAAAATAATAATAATAATTCAAGAACTTTTCTCTTTTTCCTTTTTTAAAAAAAATTCCTGAGAGGGATCAATGTTCAAGGAATAATAATTTGAAAAGATATAGTAGTTAGTTTTCAAATATTCAAATAGAAATTTTACTACTAGTTTTTTAGTTTCTCGAGGACTCTGGTCAGTCTATAGTTACGTGATGAGTATCTACGTTGTAATAAAGGCAAACACGAGTATTAATACTTACTGGTATATCAGTTACCGGAATAATAACTTTAGGCACTATATCCATCCAAAGCTCTTCTCTAATTTTACTGGTAACCTTTCGTTTTAGGCCTGCAGTAAAAATCTGTCCACATTTTAATTTTAGAAAAAGAACAGCTCGATCATCATCATCCCGTTTTTGAGGCACGCACAGATAATCTTCCAGCTCTTCCATATCTTGAACTACAATGAATAAAGAACGTTATAACTTTTTGCTGAAGAATTTTTTTTTGTAGTAGTAAACTTTATTCAGTAGCGATTAAAGTAGGACGATTTTTATTCCCGTTTTCGACAAAGCATAAAATCATCACCTTATTATTATTATCGGGATTCTCATAAAACTATTTTAGATGTTTTTATACTGTGGGAGTTAAAATTATATTAAATCAAATTTAAAAAAAAGAAAAAAGAACAACTTAAAAGGTGGAAAATACGATATGGTGTATAATATGGCCATATTTCAATTTAATAGATTAATTTTAAATAATGTTAAAATTTTTCTTGCTAAAGCGATATATTTTAATGAAAGTTCATTAGTAGAATTTAGTCTTTAAAGCATTGCTACATTTAGCATTCAAATGATTATTATATTGATTACACAAGTCGAAACCAACACGAATATATATATATATATATATATATATATATATATA
>NC_092209.1:54048078-54059053 GCF_043381705.1 Parasteatoda tepidariorum | reverse complement strand
TTATGTCCAAATCCAAATGACAAAAATAAATTTTGTTTTAACTTTATTTCTAAAAATAAAAACAACAAGATTTATAAATTTAAAATCAGTAATAAAAAC
The DNA here is from genome assembly GCF_043381705.1 of Parasteatoda tepidariorum. NCBI lineage: Eukaryota > Metazoa > Arthropoda > Arachnida > Araneae > Theridiidae > Parasteatoda > Parasteatoda tepidariorum. Next base: position 54,058,954 of record NC_092209.1, on the reverse strand, counting down.
TCATTAAATTATTAGAAGTTTCATCCAAAAAGTTTTTAATAAATTAAAAGAAAGAAAAAAAATAACCTAACAAATACAATTCTTTATGGGAGCCTAAATTAGATTGCCGATAATTTTCACATTTAAAAATAAAAAGAAGTTTTTTTTTAAAAAAAACTTATCTAATTAATGAAGAAACTCTTCTTTATATATTCTTTTCAATAATAGATTGCCTTCAGAACAAGGTAACATCGGCGATCACGAAGTTAGTCCACTGAAAATAATCTACAAGTAAAATCGCGACAACGAAAAAAAAAGCTAAGAGGTGCGAAAAGGAACATGCGATTACGATATGTGTTCTCAAAACTCTGATTCTGATTCTACAGCTCACCAATCAAGGCCATTTCAACATAACGAAACGAACATCATTTTCCACAGCGCGAGTCGACATCGGAACGTAAGAGAAGAGTCTTATATCGCTATATCGCTCTTATATCCTTGCGTGTCTTATATCGCTATATCGTTTTGCGCTTACTCGACGGCTTAAATCAGATTTCTGATGTATCGCCTTGAATGAAAGTCGCTGTATCGTCTTGCCGATATATGCGTTAAATCGATATGTCTCGATACATCGATTTATAGCCCAGTCCTAATCATGATCATGCAATGATATGAGAGATCGCGCATTCTAACTTATTTGGTTATTTGATAAGACAGTGTTTTTTTTTTTTTTTTTTTAAATTGATTTCATCTAAATTTGGTGTGTTGGTTTTGACCTACGTTATCAATATACAAAAGCCTTGCTCGGTAAGGAACACACACGTTTTATAGTCAGCATTTGTTCAGATTTTCGACAGAGTGGAGGCAAATATTTACGTATAAGCTATTTAAATAATCAACTTCGCTGTAACACAAAATGAAAAGATGACTAGTTGTCCATTAATTAATGCAACTTTTCATTGGTACTCACTTGCAAAGTAAATGTCGTTGGGTAAAAATCGCTCTCCATTTTGAGTAATTGTATCGTCGCTGAAAAAGAACAAATAATAGACATTTATGTTTTTGTGTGGTCAATGTCAACTGTTAAGATTTTATTAGAACAATTATCAAGGATATTTAAGGTAGTAAGAAAAGTATTAAATATATATATTCTATTAACTTAACCCATTTACGCCCAAGTCTTAATATTGCAACGATGTGATATTGCCATTATAGAAAAAATGGAAGTATATTACCAGAGATACAAATTGCTCCAGATTCGGCAGTTCATTTTAAGAAACAGTAGAGAGATACAAACTAAAATTTGCAAATATTCGGTTAATTTTGCCAATTTTTAAAAAGGCTTAAAGCGACTTAACTTTAGCAAAACAGGCCTGCCTACTACTACGCTTTTCGTAAAATATTTAATAGATTCAAAAAATTTTAAAAACAAAAGCTTTCAGAAATGTTGCTAAATCGCAATTTTTCAATTGATTACTTTTAAATATCGATGTAACTATCTTCTTATTGTCAAGGGTGAAAAGTTATTCTAGATATCATAATACAGGTCTCCCGCTGTCCTTGAAAAGTTTTACTAGTGGTAGTAAATTTAAGTTAATGCTAGAAGTTATTTCTTATTTTCAGATACCACTTTATCTCTAAGTGGTATAAAAATTTAAATTTTCATGCATATATACATTATTTGGAAAGCATTTTTTAGTGGTGGTTACTCAGAAATTGAATTTTCGACATTTGTTTTATTTTCGTTACCTTTTTTAAAAATTTTCAAACCCAACCCCGCGGGAATCCTGTAATAGATGGGTGAGCGAAGCGATCACGAAGCAGAGCCCCCTAGAGTAGAAATAAGCAATTTCTCACATCAAAAATGCTGTTCTGGAGAAAAATGAAAGTTACCTTCTCCCGTGGAATGTTATGCCTCTTGTCTTAGGATTGATCCAACATTCATCATTTTGGCACCAAACACCTGACAAAAAAGTATTTATTTCAGAACAAAAACGAAGATTTTATTAATTTCCTATTTTTGTATTTAACTCTTTTTAAATAAATTCTTCAAAAAAATTATTAAATTAAAAATTAGTATAGCTTTGATATTGATCTAAGCATATGAAACCAGTGTTACTAACATTCCTTTCTTGAAATAGAAGTTTGAACCTTTTTGGAACAGTAACCACCGTAAAATGAGTTAAAAATCAAAGAAAAATATAATTTAACCTTTACCTGGTTCTATTAACGTTATGTCTTGGACAAAATTAGTTAATAAGTATAACATCTAATCAGTTCATAAGCCGATGGGATGCTTAAAGAGTTCAACAATCTCGACACCAACACCGAAATGGAGAAGACCTTTCTGATGCCCATCGATTTGAAGATCTTACACTAAATTAAGCATATAATTTAGGGCTACACCAGCAAATTAAAGACAATGAAATATAATATTAGAAGTAACACTGTTAAGAAGATATTCTTAAGCGGCAACCAAAAAGATACCTGATCACAAAGCTCCATCACAAAATTTAATAGATGGATGGGGTAAGTGGCCAATTCCCAATTGATACTAGGACTAGGAAAAGGTTAATAAAATTTGGTTAGGTAAAAATACACGAAGCTATTCGGGGTATATAAAGTTATTTGAATATTAGGTATCGAAGAGCAAATAAGTTTTAAGAATAAATATATTTAAATACATATTATACATCAAGCTTGCTTGAAATCAGGCGATTTCTTAAGGTAATGGAATATTTTAAAGACTTGAATACCATCTTAATTTTAGGACTTCATTTGGCTTGTTTTAATAACTATATATATATATATATACATATATAATTTAAAAATACACCTTGGAAAGCTATAGGGATAAGTAGAAACAATTCGTTTCTTCGCTCTTTCTGAACTGCTTTTTAAAAATTTTACCGGTTGTGGCTACCTTAAATATTTAGTTTAAAATGATAGGATTGATTCGAGTTAAAAGTAATATATTTTTTTTTTTTAGATTTTTCTTGAAATAACTTTAAGATTAAAAATGAATAATTACCACGCTGGGAGTATTGCTTATTATCGTAGCATTTGAGCAATAATATATAATCATTTATCGCATACGTGGTAACATTTCGAGCATGTTGCTTTCTCCAGTTATTTTACAGTTGTTTTCTCCATTTTTCATTCCTGATTCGAACTTCACCGAGTTAGGTTTAAATGCGACCGAGTTGGGAGTCATGACTTCAAGACGCTTTGGGCGCGGCGGAAAGCTAATGTTCACCCGCGATACGCAAGATAAAGCTCAAGAGCCTCCTGCTGAAGACATCGTCCCTGAGGATAAAGAGTGCAGCTCTACTAAGGCTCTTGAAGAGCTCTACCTTTATTTCCGGCTGCAAAGAGAATCCATTAAAGATAAGTTCTCAGACCCTAAAATCATCAAAGAGGAAATCAACCTAACTAACGGAATTCTCGACACCTACGCTAAGATGCTGGCCGAACTAAAGGATAGACCCATTCCTGATAATTCTAATGATCTCAAGCCTATGGACAATCATCAGTCTGACCCAGAGCCCTTGGAAAAATCATCTACTGAGAACAAGAGGAGGAAGAATCAAACCAATCTATCTTAATGTTATTCACTTGCGGTTTTTCTGATTTAAAACAGTTCACTGCGATTGGGCTTTTGAGAAGCGTAGTGACCAGCATCTGTGCTCTAATCTAAATTGGGGGAACGTAGTGTACGTATGAGCTACAATTGTCTGAGGACCATCAACAAAAATGAATCCTAAGCCGCAGGTAATGTAGCCTATCAATTAAACAATTGCTAATTGTAGTGGTTGTAGAAATTCGTGCAATGTTAACAACAAGAAGCGAAGAACAAAAACTGTTTACCAGGATATTTGGAGAGGTAGCTTTCAGTCAAAATTTTGTTGTTTTCATCCATCCACAACCCTTCAGGCAATGATGGTGTAGGTGTTGCTATCACTAACTCTCCTCTTTCTCCGATAACAGGCTTACCTTCAAATAAACAGTGTACAAAAATACATTGTTTTATGTTAGACGAATAATTCTAAATTAAGAAGTACTATTTTTTTTTTACAATTCTTTAATTTTCGCGATTTTATGGCATAAAATCTTGATCTGTTACCAAGACCAGTCCCACAAACTTACTTTGCTCAGTCAGAGTTCCGTTTTTTTTAAAAATTTGTTTACATGGCAGTGAGAACTCGCTTCTGCGGCTGTAGAACGCAGATTATCAAACTGTGTTTACAATTGAAGGTGCCAAGGTAAACTCACAAAATTCTTTAAAAATTTTCTAAGTCATAGATTTTGTGCAGCAAAGTAATGCAAAAACAAAAGTGATAAAAAAATTCATGAAAAAAGCACTTAAAATTGCAATATCTTTCGAACAAATTGGATGTTGTTGTTGTTCATTTACGTCGCACTAGAGCTGCACAATGGGCTATTAGCGACGGTCTGGGAAACATCCCATAGGAGGATCCGAAGACATGCCATCACAATTTTGATCCTCTGCAGAGGGGATGGCACCCCCGCTTCAGTAGCCCGACGACCTGCACGCAAAGTCGAGCAGGTAAAAAAAAGCGATTGGAATTTCGAAAAGAAATTGCTCTGTGTTAAGTTCTTAAATAAATATGCATACCCTTTCTGCGTATCAAATTTCAACTCTGAAGTTGCATTCCTGTGGCCTGTAGAGCGGCCCTCATGATATTATTTTTTTTCTAACAGTTTAACAATAAATAATTTTCGAACTAATAAATTCCCTTTCCTCTGTGCACCCTGTACAATTTTTTACCCACCTTTCTAGTTCCAAGTTTCTAAGTCTTATAGTTTTTGGGCAGCAAAACAAAATGTAATGTTAAGTGACCCAAAAAAGCCTTGGAGGTTTTCGATTTTTTAATAAAGTGAAATATATTTACGTTATATCTAGTTTTGCGTCTTAATTTTTTACTCTCTTCCAACAGTTTCATTTTTACTCAAATTTTATAAATATGTTTATATACTTGAGATCGAATTTCAGAAATTGACTTCTTTTTAAGTAAATTATGCGAAATTAGATTTTTCCCTTTTTTTTTTCTTTTCTTCCACCGCGTGATTACACCCGTTTCTGATGAATTTGCAAAGAGAAAGTGTATGTTGTTACACTTGGCAGTAATTAATATGGAGGAAGAAAAATTTGCAAACGCCGAATGAAATTGATAAGTTTGATAATTTCGACAAAATAACAATAATGCAAAATTTTAGGAACAAGGTCAAGTACCACATTAAAAAGAGTGTGATTTGCTAGTTTTTGGAAAAAGATAAAATATTGGTACTAAGAACCTTTCATTTCTATAATTGTTTTAACTCTTTGCACTCCGAGTAGTTTTAAATGCTGTTTGAACTAATGCTAGCACTAAATCATTTAAAATACAATGACAATGTCGAAATTTGGATATGAAGTACCTAGCCCACCGGGCAATCTGCTCCGTCATCGAAAATATATAAATTAAGGGGAGAGGGGGGTGGGGAGTTTGCGTATGCAATAGAACTTAATGAGATTAAATTAATACTCTAAAAAGTTATATGCAGAATATATCTAGAGTAATATAAGAACTAAATACAATATTTACAATTTTTACTAGGTATCTGAAAATAAGATTATATATACATATATAAATTAAAGTATGCATTAATTAACATTTTTACGTTTATCCCTTTAACTGACTCGTGGGAATGACTTTTTCCCTGGACATATTTAACATTTAACAGACCAATTATAATTAATAAGATTTCCCTTATTCCCTAAAACGAAACATTTTACAAATTTACTTTTCAAAATTTTCAATAGCTTTTATTGAGGAGTGTAGCGATTTGTGTCACTTGGATGATTTTTCTTTCTCTAAGAATTATTAAATAAATATTCCCTGCCTAAGACCTATTTTTTTTCTCCCTCTCGGTAACGACGTTATATATATATCGTCGGATATGGATGATTGTTATAATTGAACAAAATTACTTTTAAAAAAATAATTGTTGATTTTTTTTTTTAATAAATATTACTATTAGATACATTATGACTGCAATAATATCACATAATAAAAGGATGCTCGCTTATTGGGAGGGGGAGATGCATTATTCTAATATGAAGAAAATGTGTGTAAAAATTAATTAGCGGTCGGACCGAGGGGTGAAACGACGCCCCCCCTCCCCGTCCTAAACGCCTAGAATTCAAAATTAAAAGTTATTGTATTGTTCCTAACAACAGACAGTTAGGGGCATGGTAATAGATCCAGCGTTGGCGATTTATAGAGATATAAAATCGCCAAAAACAAAGCCAACCCCGCATAATTAGTATTAAATTTGAACTAATTTAGTTATAGCTTAATCGCCAAAAAGACCGTGAGAATTAATATAACCCTGCAATTTAAATATTTTTGTGGTACTAGAGGTAAAGTAACTTAAGGAATAAAGAATTGTAAAAAGATTTTGATATTCGAACGAGTCGCGACAGTGAATTAATGAGTTTTACATTTGTATTAAATTTAAAATTTAGCCGTTGCATTGATTGTTAAGAAGAGAATAAAATATTTTCCTTTGCTTTTTATAAAATGTAATTAAAACTAAAGAATTGGTTCAATTCAATTTAAATTAGATTAATAATGATTAAAAAATTACATTCATAAAGTTAAAGACATTTTATAAGCTAGAAAATATGTATTGCCCATAATGGAATCACAAGCCCGTTCTTTTCAATGCGAGCTACGAAAGAAATTGAAGAAACTTTTTCATCGACATAATTTTTCAGATAAGTACACTTTAAAATCATACATAGGAGGAAAGGTGATTAAAAATAAACCCACCATTCGAATTGAAGCAATGCAAGTCCATACCAAGGGTTGGTACTTGGGCTTCCGTACCATAAGAAGGTAAATTCCAATCAATCGCTGTTATGTAACCACAGCTTTCTGTAGATCCTGTTTAAAAGAAAAAAGGTTAAGTGGAAAACATCATAACAATGATACTGTAACTTTTTTCATAATATTGCACAATTCAACTGATTAAACTTCCCATTATTCTCCTATTTTTCCTCTGAGAAATAATTTACGACTGAAACATACACAACTAGGAGGCTCCGCCCCCTGCTCGCTAACACTCGCCAACCCCCGAGAAATGCTACGCAATCCTATGTGGTTCACGCCGTGAACCATGGCTCGCTGCGCTCGCTCGCCAATGAACACAATGTTCTAGCAGAAAGACATAATATATTATCACCAAAGACATAGTATTTTAGCATCAAAGACATAGTATTGTACTTATGTAGAAGAATTCTATCAATGTTCTTATTGGCTTTTAAAAAAGTATATTAGCTATTTAGATTGTACATGGTGAAAAAATCAAAACATTAGCTTTAGCAAAATAAATTATCAAATATTGCAGTTACTCACCTAAATTCAACTAAATGTGTATAATAAATTAGTTAATGCTAGAAATTCTGAAAGTTTTAGAAAAAAAATTTATTATTTAAAAATATAAACTTTAAACCCTAACTTTTCCTTGTGAGATAATAACCCTCAAAAAGTCTTTCATTTTCAAGAACACAAAAATTTGTTTTATCGCCAAATGAAATATTTTTTGGTGATCAGCATTATTGAAATCAATTTCTATATTAATTAACATTTGTGATAAAGTACATAACATTTTAGAACAAAATAAGGATGTTTTACATACAATAAATTAAAATGCATGGCTGTTAGCATTACCCGAGAAATACCACGTGGAGGTCGCCATGCTGCATTTCTAATCGGGGAGTTTTGATTTTGGCAGTTCCCCTTGCCTACTGCCAATAGAAGTTTCAATTAAATTTTTTCCAAAAAACATTTTTTTCTGCAAAGCTCTAAGAAATTAACACTAAGCATTTAGAATTTCTTTGAAAACACAATTATAGATTTGGCATCTTGGAGCAATTACTGAAAGGCTGTCAAATGACTTAACTCTTGACAGGCCAACATAAAGTTGTCCATGACTAAAAACTTGTTTAGTCAATACTAAACTGATTTTCTCAAAAGTCTGACCTTGTGACTTATTTATAGTCATGGAGAAGGCCAGCCTAATTAATTCCTAATTGAGTTTAAATTAAATATTATCATGTTTTTAGGGCATGAATCTGAATTGAACAACCTGATAATGCTCACTCTGGTTATTGTTTCCGTTTTTAAAAGCGCTATATGTTGAGCCACCTCATGTGACATATGCCATGTGACATTTTTAGCAGCAATCATTGGTCGGTTTTCTAACGTTGCCATTCGGGGAGTTGTAATGAGGCTTTTTTTTGGTGCCGTGTAAGAGAAATATATATATAGATTTATGTATATATAGTTATGAGTAAGCATACCATTTTAACGGGTACGTAGTCTTAAGCACATATTATCTTTCGATTCCGTTGATTAGAATTTTTTATAACTAATGATGACTTCTGAAATCTTTAATTATATTTATATCCAATCTATAATTCATAATTAATTTGATCTTCCGGTTGCCCTTATGAAATTACTTCAAGTGAAATATCAATGAAGAAGAAATGACGTTTTTGAAAAGAAAATAAGATATTTCTAATAAAAATATATTAAACAAATTATGAAATAACAAGCATTTATAAAATATTGCATTTTAGTATTTCCTATCGCGTTTTTCAAATGAAAAGAAAATAAATAAATTCTTTAATAACGAAAGGCGTTTTCCCAGTAGCCATTTTTAACGTTTATGGCAGTACTTTTAAGTTTTCATTTCGAAGTGACCATACTTCATTTTTTTTAATTATTCATTTTCAGCTTATGCATGTACACCAAAATCAAATTCATAACTAGACTAGATATAGCACAAATATGACAAACTTAACTGTTGGTCATATAATTTAATTTAAGATTATTGATGATGAAACAATGAAAAATCTGTAATAAAATATTTCAAAAATAGTCTTCGATAGGTTATAACGTTCACAATTACTTTAATAAACTTTATTTATGAAATTGGAGTTTCGCCGAAAGAAAGTTGATTTTTCAGGATTCCATAGCCGGAAAAAAATTAGGAACCGCTGGTGTAAGCTACCTCTCTATAGTTTCCTTGCGTTTAGTTCATGAGTCCCTGTAGCAGTTTCTAACGTAGTTAGAGAGCTTCGACTTACGGGTAAATATCTGCGCTTGGTACAGAACCGAAGTTTACCAAAAACAATCGAAATATCATATAATAGTTCACGTAAACGTATCATGGAGTCGTCAACAAAGTATCTTATCTGGTGTAATTTCAAAATTTTAGTATTCCTTTAAAAAATTATAATATTATGATTAAGTAAAGTATAGTATTCTTTCAAAAAATTATAATATTATGATTCAGTGATTCAGTAAATTATAGTATTCCTTTAAAAAATTATAATATTACGGATTCAGTAAATAATAGTATTCTTTCAAAAAATTATAATATTAAGATTCAGTAAATTACAGTATTCTTCCAAAAAATTTTTATATTATGATTCAGTAAATTATAGTATTCTTTCAAAAAATTATAATATTATGATTCAGTAAATTATAGTATTCTTTCAGAGAATAATATTATGGATTCAGTAAATTATAGCATTCTTTCAAACAATTATAATATTATGATTCAGTAAATTACAGTATTCTTCCAAAAAATTATTAAATTATGATTCAGTAAATTAGAGTATTCCTTCAAAAAATTATAATTATGATTCAGTAAATTATAGTATTCTTTCAAAAATTTATGGTATTATAATTCAGTAAATTTACAGTAGTTTTTAAAATTTACGTATCCTTTTTCCTACATTTAAAAATAAGCCTTAACTATTCAAAGTATTTTAATTATAGCATTAAACAATTACATATTTTGTAAAATAAGAAGTTTTTAAAAACTATCATAAATGTTTTTGGCACTTTTATCTCAAATTATTTACGCTACTGGGGGTTATTTTTAAAATTATTAGTTACAGGGTGTACCGTAAATACCATTTTAATGCGTATTTTTATAATGATCGAAAATAAGAACATAAAAGTATACACATCAGGGGTAGCGAATTAATATTTAACCAAGGAAAAAAATTAAAACGCAAATGATATTTGACAAATTATAGCACAGGAGGTCGTACATCATAAACAGCAAAGTTCGATTGCGGGAGGAAGGAAAGATGAGTTGAAAGACAAATATTAGAAGCACCTTTAAATTTCAGCCTCCAGGTAAACCTGTTTTGATATTTATTGCATCCATCCTCCTCTACTGTAATTGGTCAGATATCGATTGTGTTTTTGTTTTTCTGGGTTTAAATATTAATTGCAATATGTTTAATTTATTGATTTCATTTCTGATAAGGATTATAAAAGCATAGACTTAGGGCGCTCTTTACCGAACCCCTTGTTTGCTAAATAAACATTTAGTTTTCCTGTCAAAAACTTATTTTTAACTCAGAAATTATTTTTATTCGAATATGAATGGATTAATGTGCTGCTTACTGACGAAAATAAAGTAGAATTTAAATTAACTAGGTAGAAAAAGTCATTATTGCCATGACCTAAGGTATTATATTAGTACTAGGCGGTTTCGCCCCCTGCTCGCTGGCTCTCGCCAACCCCCAGAACTGCTTTTGCATTTCATTTCGGATTGCTTCGCAATCCAATGCTCGCTTTGCTCGCTCATTGGATACGTTCTTAACGTCTAGCTTTTGTATACTTTTTTGAATATTGAAGTTCCGAAAACTTTTCACTGTAGAAAATTCTAAACCTGTACATTTCAATATTAATTTGAAATTGCAAACAGTTCACATATTTTTCTTAATCACACTATTCTAAATTTCAGTTGTTGAGAAAAGTAACTGTTGTAAGTTTTGTTTTAAAGTCTTTCCCACCAGAGGGCTAAA
>NC_092209.1:54043131-54047548 GCF_043381705.1 Parasteatoda tepidariorum | reverse complement strand
AAAATTTGGGAGCCACGTAAGAGAATTATATATATTAGATCAGAAACACATCATTAAAAGGCAGAATGCTTTGGTGTTTTCAAAACGTAAACAAAACAAAGCAAACGTTGCCACCGGTGGAAAAGAAATACAGCCAAAATTTGGGAGCCACGTAAGAGAATTATATATATTAGATATTATAATAATTAGACCAAATTTTTAGACGCACTGCAGTTTTTTAATAATTACATGTTTTGCATGAGTTTGTATGCAATACTTTTATATTTAAGCACACATGCAATGAGTTTTTATTCAGGAGATTTTTTTATATACTTCCTATTTGTATTTATTTTTTTAACGTATTGCATTACAATACTAACCAATTGATACACGAACTTAAACAAGTGCAAACCTGTTTCAGCCGAGTAAAAACAATAAAGCTGTATAGTATCACCTGATAATTAAAATTTTACATAGAATATTATAGCGCATCTAATAATTTAGCCAGGGGTTGCACACATGTTACATATTATTTTTTCATTATTATATAATAATAAGAAAAAACTTTTAACGCTTGAAAGTCATAAAAAGTTACTATTTTTTATCATAGGACTATTTTTTAGTATAGAACTAGTATCTAGACTCCATAGGAACCTTGTGTTTATTACTTACACAAAAATTTATTAAATTCATTTTCTTTGTAAAAAATTTCTCCCTTTGTAAACCTTTTTTTGTAAAATAATAATAATACATAATTTTACCAAAAAATTTTAACATAAATAAGTTATTAAATTTTCTTACCAAATACAGAGGCAGCTAATACATCTTTTGATATATGAGTGAGAAGGTATTGGATATTTTCCATTTTCACAGTGCTACCTCCAATTTTAATCAGTTTTAACTTTTCAAAATTTGAACTCGAACCTGTAGAAATGAAATGTTAAATAAAATTCATTTATATTTGGGGATAAAAAAAAACACCAAATGTATACGGGGTGATGATTGTTCATATTAATTCCAACAAATCAATTTGAATATACTATTTTGAAAATTCAAGACATGAACAAATTAGGTTATATAGTTATTGTTTTTATGTTGGTCCATTATAAGGCAGTCTGAATACCTGCATTCAGGGGATGGTTATTCATGATGGTTCTAACAAATTATTTCCAATATATGTAAAAGATGTGTTGGAATTGTTAAAATATAGAATAATGGAAGTTCTTATTGGCACACCATGGACAAACTATGAAAGAAAGTAGCTTTGTTCATGTGAGATCAGTTGCGTAGTTTTAATGTATGTTTGAGGGAGAATTATCTAATTTTGCCCCCTAAACCATCATAATGTTGAACCGAATTTCTATATCGGGGTGATTGTTAATCATGATGTTTCGAACGATAAATTTCCAGACATTTTTGCTGGCCAATCTGGAACAAACCATCAGAACAGGTTTTTTTTGTGTATAACCATCATAAATTAGTGCTCGAATTCCTACATTGGTGTGATGGTTATTCGTGGTTGCTCAAGCAATTGATATCCAAGATAATATGATGGAAATTCTTGGAAATCTAACATGAACAAACTGTCAAAACAAGTAGCAAATATTATGCTAGACCATCATAAAGTAGTTCAAACTCTTACATTGGGATGATGGTAACTTATTTTAAACTGCATTTCTTTCTTTCTTTCTTTTTTTTATTAAATAAAAAAATAATTGCAAATTACCTGTAGTGCAACTATGATTTACAACATTTAAATTTATTTCCTTTTCTTTTTCTATTAATTAGAAATTTATGTGCTATTCACACGTTGAATGCAAAGGGGGTCACCGGTGACCGACACTGAGTTTGTTCGTAGCGCTACGAGGGTCACCGGTGACCATTGAAGCCAAGATTATTCGACACACAAAATTGAAATGAATTTTTATTTTTTTAATATTATTATCGTTACTAAAATGGTTTGAAGAAATTAATGCGTTATAGAAGACACAAAAATAGTTTTATTTATAGACATGGAGATGACAACTTGCTCCAGACAGCTAATAAATATTTTCAAGTGTTAGTTTATTAATTGTGATTCTTGGTTTAATAAATTCAATTTAGTAGATTTTAATCCAACACTATTTCTAAACAAATCCTAGGCTTGTATAAATCACCACTTATTTCAGATATGTCATTTGTATAGCTACCCCAATGATGCTAAATTCAAAATGTTTTATCTCAATGTTTATTATTTTTATGATGTATGGGATAGGGGACGCTGCGCGGCCCAGGTGCCCAGTTTTTCTAAATAAAGCAAGCAAGCAAATATGTCATGCTAAACCTTTTAAAAAACTACCAAAATCTGTCTAATATATGCAAATTTAGTTTGTAATTATTTACCGTTTGGCCAAACGGACAAGCCATGTAATATTAGCTTGGCACTCAACGTGTTAAATAATAATTTATGTTTTGAATTTAAAACAATTATTAAATTTTGCTTAAATTCGCTTCTCCGGAATATATACACTTATCTAGAACAAGACATTCCTCAAACATCCCGATTAATCGATGTTCTACTAAGTTTATAAGAAATAAATACAATCTTACTTGGAAAATTTTTTAACTGTTCCATTCTTTCAAGCAAACTTGGCACCACAGTAACAGCTGCTGCTTCACTCTCTGCTACTTTGTCCCAATAATTGTATCCGTCTTCAGTTTTGAGAGGATAGCCTTCATGAAGAACTAATCTCATCCCGAGAGCAAGGCAATTGACATAAAAATTCCATAGAATCCAGCCCACCTGAAGAATAGTGTATATTAAAAAAAAATCGGCTCAAAAAATGTCTAAGCCATAAAACCGCACAAATTTTGATAAAATTATAAAGACTAAAAGAATCAGTGTATTCGAATCATGTTTACCAAACAGTAATTTTAATGTCGACGAAACGTTTCCATTTTAATTTTGTTAGAAAACATTTTGGAAAAGTTGTACAAAAAGACATCGATGTTAAGGATTATGCACATTTAGAAATTAGAATATACTTGAAGGACATGGAACAAGTAATAAGACGCACTTTTCGAATGGGGAAAACTTCATATCAAAATATTTTTTAGTATTGTGCAGATAAGTATTAAAAGGTTTTTGGGATGTCCACTATACAGAGCAGAACAGTTCACAGAAACTTCTGATTACCTACATAAAAATCAGTATGTTTTTCTCTGAAAATGCACACCCGCTGAGCATTTTGAAAATGTGGTTTCTCATTTTATATCATCAATCCCTTCACAAATGAACTCACCTTTTGCACTAATTAATTGCTATTTAATTTAGTTTAATTTTAACGAAAAAGATGCAATATAATGTTTTAGTGAAGGAGGTACAGGTAACAAGGAGAAAGTTGATTAAGTTCGCCCTAGATTCACACATTAACTTCATGGACTAAAGTGTTTATTTATATCAGCAATACCTCTGCTAGTGTCCTAAAATATGCCTGGGCTCAAGACGGAAAATGACAAAAACTGGTAAGAAAATCTTTTCATTACAGCTTGTTTTCGGAAAAATTGAAATATTAATGATTCCCAAAATATTTTTAAGCAGTTATAACATATGTAGAACTGTCTTTTTTTTTTACCTTATAAAAAGTAATTAGTTGCAAAGGTTTTATAATTAAGAGCGGTTCAGAGATTAGATTCTACCCTATGAAAATTAGCTATAAATAAATTTTTTTTACTACTAGTTGTTTCTGATTTTCCTCTTGTTTTCGGCTCTGAAACATGCTCGAATCTAACTGGATACGTTGCGTGCTTCTTTCCTTTTTTTTTCTTCCGCTCGAGTAAAAAAATGCTAAGCCTCAACTTATAAAACATTTTTCATCTGCTCTTATTTTAACAATTTTTCTTTATTTTCTCCCAGTAAAAAACGGAGCAACGGAGACTACATTAATTGTTAGGAAAAAACGACTTATGTTGAACTACAACCCATGCTAAAAAAAAACCATGAGCAACGAAAACTACGTCAATGGTATACATGTTGTTAAATTTATGTATGTAAATCGGATAAAATCGTATGTATATAATTGTATAAATTATCGGATTGTGCATGTAAATCGTATGAGTTATAAAATCTATATACACTGGTTATCATAAATTAAGGAAAATTCACAAAAATCGCGATAACTCAAGAAATTACACATGGAATTTTATGAAACTTACCCACAATATACAACACATAGTAAGGTATTAAACAACATAAAAAGAAATTATCAGACATTAATAGTAGTATAGAAATTAGCACATGTATAAAATAAACAAATTGGAAGTATCGGTTTGCAATAGAAAAAGTACCTTTAATATGGAATATGATTGCCTCTAGAAGCAATACAGCACAAACAGCGATGTGTGATGCTTTCAATTATGCGGTCTATCAGTTCAATAGGAAGTGAGAGCCATTGCTCTT
>NC_092209.1:54021228-54041928 GCF_043381705.1 Parasteatoda tepidariorum | reverse complement strand
TATCAATTTTGGTTTCAGGGCAGTTTCGATGTATTTTTTGGCATTCAGGATGCCATCAATCACTTAAATTCGGCCCACACCATCTGCAGACATACATGCCCAAATCATGACATTTGTTGGATTTTTTGTAGTTGCTTCAATGCAATCAGGATGAAGCGCTTCGCCTACTCTACGTCTCACGTATTTTCTATCATCACTTCCAAAGAGCGATACTTTACTCTCATCACTCCAGATTACTTGCTTCCATTGATTTTCTGACCATTAAATGTGTTCTTTTGCCGACTTAACTCGTTTTTCGCGTTGCTTTTGATTTAAATATGGTTTATTCCTTGGAATTCTAGCTTGTAGTCCAAATCCTGATAACCTTCTTCTTATTGTTCTTGAACTTACTGCAACACCAGCTGCATTCATTTCACATCTAATGGCATCTGATGACATTTTTCTATCTTGAAGGCATAGCCATTTAATTTTTCTATCGGTAGTAGCACTTGTGCATTTTTTTCGGCCTGATTTGGCATCCTGAATGCCAAAAAATACATCGAAACTGCCCTGAAACCAAAATTGATACCTTCCATTAGGGATCTCTTCTCCAACAACGCACCATTTATTTTTCAGCAGGATTCAGCTCCATGCCACACAGTAAAAGTATGCAAAGCATGTATTCAAAATAAAGGCATAGATATATTACCATGGCCAGGAAACAGCCCTGATCTCAATCCAATTGAAAATTTGCGGCCACGTTTGAAAATTCTTGTACGAAAAAAACGTCCATTCAATAAAAGACAACTAAGTAAAGCTATAATTGATTCTTGGCACCATGTGATTACGAAAGATGAACTCCAAACACTCGTTCACTCGATGAAAAGACGCTGTGAAGCTGCCTTAAAAAATAAGGGTTATCCTACTAAGTATTGATTGTGTAAGTATCACTTTAAAAAAATGCAAATCTAAGATAGATCTTACTAATAGTTGCATAACTTTATTTGTAATACAGATATTGTAATACTGTATTTATTATTAAATTCTACATTAAATTACCTTCAATTTGATATGTAAACGCTTGCATTTAAGTGAAAATTAATATATTCTACAAGCACACAAAATTGAAGAACATGAAACTTTCCAAAAATGTCCACACTTTTGGCCACCACTGTATGTTTTTATTTTTAATGCAGCTCATAAATTCCTGTAGAAAGCAGGGCTTCTTTTAAGAGACATTGGTGTTCCCCTTTGTGAAATGATCTTATTATTAAAAAAATGTCACAATTATTTAGCTTTATTAAAAAAAAAAATACCTTAATACTTATGAATCGCTGGCAAGATTGAGTAAAAAATTTGCAGTTAAATGCAGAGCATGGTTAATTTGGTTTGCTGTCCATTCTTTGGTAAAATATCGCCGCCCGGAAACAGAATGTAGAGTAAATTTGTATCTTCATATATTTATATTTTGTCTGTGACCTCAACGCTGTCAACGATTATTATTATTATAAAAAGTATACCATACATGTAGCATAATTTGCAAATGTAAGGTCCTGAAAAATTATTATATTTCAAAGTTGAGTTTTGTACAATGATACTAAAAAATAGAATAAATCCCGAATCAGTAAAGCATGTAAATTAATAGGAAAAAAATACGTTTTTTTCCTTGCGGTGTTTTCCCGATTCAGTATTTTAATTTTTATTTGAAAGGACTTTACAAATGCTTTTTTTTAAAAAAAACTTCTCAGCAGTTTCTACCCGTTTTATTGTTTGCTTTTTAAAAATAAAAAAAAAGCCTTTGATGAAAAATAATCTGTAGAAGCTGTAGTAATCGGCATATGTAATAATCTGCTAACAAAATTAACACAAATTACACCAAAATCATCGCATTTAGGATGTAGCATTAATGTCTCGACATTTCAGCGAGTTTTGCAGAGTTTTTCTATTCGTCTGATCAACACTATAGATCAGTAGTTACCAACTGGCTGACCGCGGGCCTCATCCGGCCCGCGAAGCCTTTTTTTTGTGGTTCATGAACTAAAATATATTAGTTGTCATTTTTTTGCTGACAATTTTCGTAAAAACCCTACATGGGTTTTAAATACTTTAAAGTTTTATATCTTAACAATTTGATATTTGTTGCTCATTAATTGTTTAATACATAGGTGCACATTAAAGTTATTGTAGCCAGAACTTTTTAAAATGTAATTAAATATTTTTAAAAAATTTTGATAAAGTTGCGGCCCGCCATTTGACTGGTGTTTTGAATTGCGGCCCGTGGCCTCATGTAAGTTGAGAACCCCTGGTATAGATGGTATGTATATTGAATATGAACATTCCATAAACTAAATCAATATGATGATAAGCATGCCAAACTTGTCATAAACTATGTCCGAATAGCTGTAGTTACTCAACATGATAGCTATTCACAGCAAGCCATGGTTTTCACAAAATCCTTGCTACTGATAAGAGGCATATCAAACATGTAATAAATAAAGTCCGAATATCTGTGGCTACTTTTAAAATTAGCATAAAATTTTTGAACTCAGTACTTTTTGCAATATTTTTTTATTATTACTTCATACCGATCAGTAATTGCCTAACTGTAACTGTAAGGTGCCATTAATTTATTCTTACCGCATAATGAGAGAAGATAGCATCCCCACGCTTCAGGTTGCAATGAAGTGACAGGCTGACAAGCATAGAAAGCAACACCTGATGAAAGAAGAAGAAATTAAGCCATGGCAAGCTCACCTTTAGGCTTAGATGGAGTACGAAGTACCTGCCCGCAAAGCGGGCACTCCACTTCTTCGTCTGTGATGATGCCCGTAGGCGACTAGAGTACCGTGTTTATAGCAATAAAAACAAGAGAAATAGCAGAAGCACTGGTTGACGTAAGTTTATACTTGCTGCCGCGCTTATAAAATATGGGACAAGTTAGGTATAATGCTAGCGGTGGATATTCCCGAGTCGGCGATCACATGAAGGTCACTTAATCTCTTTGGGAGTATCCATAGTAAGATGAGGGGAGGGGATATATTATTTGTAGTGCCTTGATAGAACACAATCTGATGATAGGAATGACGTTATTAGGTTATAAAGTCTCATATCTGGTATTAATTCTTTATTCAGTAGTTCATTGAAGCCTGCTGGATCAGGGTTTTTTGCTTTACTGAAGAATGAGATATTTAGCTTACTGATAAATTCATTAATAGTACTGATGTTAAGGTCATTTCTGACGGCTCTATTTGGGAGGTAATATGGGGCACCAGTAATTCGTCTTAAAAATTTGTTTTGAGTAACTTCAAGTTTCTTTGGTTGGGTTTGTTTAATGCATCCCTATGCGGGGCATACATAGGTTAAAGTTGGTCCTATACACATAGTGTATAGTGTCTTCTTAAGGTTTAAGGCAAACCCACCAACAACTACGGAATTCCTGTAGATTTAGAAAGTATTTTTCCTAGTGGTAGCTAAGGTAATATATTAAAGCAGGGTGGAAACTACAGGGGAAAATTTAAAAAGCGGTGACAAGCGTTTCGTGAAGCCGAAGGAAGTTTTATAGGTTTTAATTTCAATGGTGAATTAAGCTTGCCAATTTCAACATCTAATTTTTTTTTCTTCTAAAATTTACTAACATATTTTGGTAGACATGAATTTTATGAAGCAATGTATTTCTTAAATTTTTGTTCTGCCACTTTTTAAATTTTTTTCGCTGGCAGCCACCTTGTAATGTTCTAATAAATTAGATTTAAAAGAATTTTGTTCACTGATACAAACAGAAAGTTTTTAGAAGAAATGAGTAAAAGTCATATTGATATATGCTCATGCACTTTGCTAAATGCTATTGAAGTGAGTACGAAATGCGGGTTTCTCTTAAAGCATATTTATTTCATGAACACAAACATCAATATAACATAAACTAAATTAAACATTATGGGTCGTCCTGCGACCAAGCTAGCTAGTGAAAAAGTTGAAAAGGTAAGTGGCTGTTCTTCCTCTGAAGGACAGAATATATATCACTAGGATCACAGGGTTGCTTTTACCTGAAGATCTTAAATCGCCAAGCTGGCGGTAAGACTGGTGAGAGTGGCGAGCACCGCACACCGTGCTTCGAGCATATACCTGAATTGTTTGATTGAAGCGTATGCAGCAAGCAACTCCCTATCATATGCGCTATAGCGTTTTTCAGTTTCGGATAACTTGCGCGAAAAAAATGCTAACGGCTGAAGATGTTCATTTTCTGTTTGAAATAATGCTCCCCCAATAGCAAAATCCGAGGCATCTACTTGCAGTACTAAATTTGCATCGGGGTTAGGATGAGCAAGCAGCGTAGCGTTCGCTAAAAGAGTTTTACAGTTTTGGAATTCGCTTATTGCTTGTTCTGACCAGTTAATCATACGATTATCATTGCGCTTTGAGCCTTTTAAAAAATCGTTTAAGTGAGTTTGGTTATGAGCTGCGCGAGGTAGAAAACGACGAAAAAAATTTAGAAGTCCGAGAAATCTTCTCAATTCCTTAATTGATTTTGGTTGTGGGTAATTTAAAATAGGGTCTACTTTATTGGGTAATGGTTTGGTGCCATCCTTAGTTATTAAGTGGCCTAAAAATGAAATCTCTGGCACACCAAACAGACATTTTGATACATTTACCGTTAAACCGTATTCATTTAATTTTTGAAACACGGTTTGAACATGCATTTTATGCTGTTCTTCTGATTCACTAAAAATAAGGATATCATCGAGGTAAACATAGCAAAAAGGCAAATCTCCCAGAATTTCATTCATGAACCTCTGAAAAGTTTGCGCGGCTCCACATAGACCGAAATTTAAGAAAGGAAACTCAAAAAGCCCAAAAGGCGTACACACAGCAGTTTTTTGTATGTCATCTGGGTGTACTGGGATATGAAAATAAGCACGGACTATATCAATCTTAGAAAAAATATTTTTGTTATTCAGCGCGTGTGTGAAATCTTGTATATGGGGAATAGGGTACCGATCCGGAGTTGTCACGGCGTTTAATTTCCTATAGTCTCCAACTGGTCGAATACTTCCCGAGCTTTTAGTAACGACATGGAGTGGAGATGACCATGGTGACTTCGAAGGCCGGCAAATACCCTGCTCTAACATAAACTGAAATTCTTGTTTTACAACATCGTATATTTTTGGACTTAATCGCCTAGGTTTATTGTGTATAGGCGGACCAGTTGTATCGATGTAATGCACAGTATTATGACACGCCTGCTTAATTTTTGGTGTTAATTTAGTTAATTCCGGAAAATTTGATAATAATTTATGATAATATGTGTCACCTGAAATTAATTTTACTGAAAAAACATTAGTTTTGGCAGTTATGCCCAATAAAGAAAGATTAGTGACACCATCAATTAATTTACGACGTTTTAGGTCTATCAACAGTCCAAAGTGCTCTAAAAAATCTGCTCCTATAATTGGAATAGGCACCGTAGCAACTAAAAATTTCCATTTAAAGTCTCTTCGTAATCCTAAATTAATGTTCAATAATTTACTTCCGTAGGTAAAAATTTTTGAATTATTAGCTGCAGTTAACTGTAAGGGACCAGGATGTAAATTTTTAATCATTTTTGGGACGGGCAAGCAGCTCACATCTGAACCTGAATCCACTAAAAATTTTAAATGAGTTTTTTTATCATATACAAATAAGCGACACGAACGTACGGCTGTCGGATCTTTTGTCGCTGTAATAGCGACAGCCGGTTTTAGTTTCCCTGGTTATTGTTGTATGAACACGGTGAACAACATTTTCTAGCTTTTTGGCCGAATTTCGAATGATAAAAACAGATTTCAGACGATCTTTTCCGATCCCTAGAGCTAGATGTATATCTACGAAAATTATTATATCTTGTTCGAGAACGATTGCGTGATCTCTCGCGAGAAAATTTTTCAACTTGCTGGCTAAGTGCAGCTATTTGCTGGCGAAGTGCACATACTTCCTGATATAGCGGGTTCGATGTTGACGGATTTTCTCGTGTTTTTGCTGAGAGTAAGGGATTCGAACTCGTGGCGTTATTCGTTGCACAAACATTTGGAAGGGAATCCGTTCTAACTTCGGCTATTTTATCCGCTAGCTTAGCTAAATTTTCTAGCGACTCTGAGCTAACGGAAAGAATTGTTTGTATCTCTGATGGTAAACGCTGCAGCCATAAGGTTTTCAAAAAATCCTCATTTAAAGATGTACCTGCCAGCGTTTGCATTTTCCTCAATAAATGGGACGGTTTGTCGTCTCCTAATTGTAATTCAGAAAGAAGTTTACGGATTTGCTTACTTTCAGAGTCTGTAAATTCCGCGATAAGTCTTTCTTTAAGAGTATGGTATTTATTTGCAGTTGGAGGATTAAACAAAATATCTGAAACTGCTGATAAAGTCTCTGGGTCTATTGCTGCAATGATATTGTTATATTTAGTTTGGTCGTTAGTAATTCCTGATAAATCAAAATTGCTTTCTGCCTGAACAAACCAAAGTTTGATATTATTTCTCCATATTGGTGGTAGTTTAACAGCTATACGAGCAATTTGAGCTTCGGCAAGATTCTGCTCACCTTCATTTGGCATTTTGAACTTTAAATAGAAGCAAGTTTAAACAGCTAAAACTAATTCATATATTAACGTAATTTGACAAGTATTTTAAGTTTAGAATTGACTAGTTACCTAAATATAAATACTACCACTGATAACTTAATGACTAAGAGGGACAAATTGCATACCTAAACCAAGCGAATGACCATAAAAACATACTTGAATCGTCACCAGCTAGCTTTGTAATCCCATAATTCATACAGTATAATCCAAGGGTTCTTCCATGAAAGTTGATTTTAGCATGCTGCGAAGTCCGGGTCACCACTGAAGTGAGTACGAAATGCGGGTTTCTCTTAAAGCATATTTATTTCATGAACACAAACATCAATATAACATAAACTAAATTAAACATTATGGGTCGTCCTGCGACCAAGCTAGCTAGTGAAAAAGTTGAAAAGGTAAGTGGCTGTTCTTCCTCTGAAGGACAGAATATATATCACTAGGATCACAGGGTTGCTTTTACCTGAAGATCTTAAATCGCCAAGCTGGCGGTAAGACTGGTGAGAGTGGCGAGCACCGCACTATTGTGCTCTTCATCTCAAAAGTTACACTTCAAGATGAATAGATAAAGGCAGCTCGAACCAACCTTCAGCTCCTCCAACAAGAAGAAGTTACGATCTTCATCATTATAACACAACAATGGCCAAGCTTCTGACACCATTCTTAGGGCTTTATCTTTTAAAGGTCATGGCAGAAATGCCACGTACTTTTGACCCCGGTCAGATGACGTGGACAGTGCCTGAGCTGATACCCCTCTCTCCAAACTTCCAGACAACAACCAAGGAGGAGACTATCAGTCACGTATAGAATCAGAAACAGGATAGAAAAAAATAAAAAGCGGTAGCTTAAGTTTGGGCATGGCTAATTTGACAACCCTATTTTTGCTTTCACTTTAAATTTAATACATCCAATCTAAGTTTGTTAAAAGTGTAACTATATAACTTTTAATTTGAACTATGTCTTGGTGATATAAATAAAGAAAGCTACTATTACCCCTCTCACAAATAAACTGCTATAAAAATAGTTTGGCTACCAGTTTCATCTTTTTTACCGTGATTGCAGCCACCCTGAGAATGTTTGTATGACTCGCCTGTCTCGAAGGGGTTAAGCCTTATTTGGTCATACCAATGTGATAACAGGGTTCGTACGCACCTGTAAAGTATTCGCAATTGGAATCAATTATGTTACAAAGAAACTGAAATTTTGTACTATCGAATTAAAACTTCATATCCGTCTTGTCTCGTCATTTGAGCTGGACCCTATCCCATCCATCATGAAGTATTTTTTTCCTTGTAGGCCTTCTTTATGGTTAGCAGTCGTTGTGGATGCTATTAAGAGATTCAAGCACTTTGCTTGAACAGGTAAAAATAAACGGAAATAAAAAGAGCTGTAAATTATATGTGCTCGGAATTTCATATCCTGGCTGACTGATACAGTTTAGAGCAGAGTATCTAATCCCTTGGATATATTTACTTCTTCATCTAAGATAAAATTTATTTAAGGATAGGAAAGGAGGGGCGGATAAGTAGCTAAAGCGAAGTCTCAATAAGGTGAATTTAAGGATAAGTTTCGTATAAGAACGATGTCTGGGATGAATATAAAATTACATAGGGATAGTAATCGCATAATAAGGGATGTGAAAAATAACAAGGTTAAATAAAAGGGAAAAAATCGATACAATTATTTACAAGTAGAGGATGGCACCGTATACACTCCCTCACCTCCCGGTAACAGGGATTCGCAGGAGCAGAGTGCATAGTTTGACAGAAAAGAATTTGTTCATTTAACCTATACTTGGATTGTAATGTTTCTAAAGAACACCATCACTACTAAAGAAGGCGGTTACCGGACTATATTTTGCATTAGTAGGAATAATGTCCGGGTCTAGAATCTCATTGAAGTCACAGGTTAAGCAATCTTTCGCACCTTTGAAAAAGAATGAATTTAGTTTATATAGATATTGATCTATTTTATCTATTTTGGGGTCATTATAGAGAGTATCGTTTCTTACAAACCAGGGTGGCCACGTGATGCGCCTGAGGATTTCATGTTCAAAAATGCTTAATCTTTTGATGAACTTCCTGTCCGTTCGTTGTAGTGGAACTGGGCGTCTGAGGCCTTACGGCTCTTTTTCCATAACATTTGGATCTATATATATTAACTTAGAGAAAAAATAATATTCTGGTAGCTTTAAACATAATAATATTAAAAAAATTATATAGTAATATTATAATCACATTCAGGTGCGTATGAACCCAAGATAAAGCTTCAACCTCTTGAAAGGTAAGACATTAAAGTTGTTTTTCTATAAAGCTTTAATTACCTTTCCAGAATGAAGGACACCTTTGGGAGTACCTGTTGTCCCAGATGTGAAACAAATGAAAACTGGATGGTTGGCGGATACTTGTTCAAATTCAACATCGGGAATGTGACCTTCCAGGGATTTTCCGGTCATCAAAAATTCATCTAAAAGACAACTGTGAAGACATTCCTTAAATACATTTTCAACTCATACTAGATGACAAATTATATTTTAGAAATTCAAGCCACCGTTTCAATAAAATTGGTTTAAACACGCCTATTTTGTTTTATAACAGCCGTTGAATAGCCTACCCAATTTTGAGTTTACGACTACTAAAGTTCAACTCCGTAGCCTTGTAATTTTGAACCCAATACAGAATACAAGGGAAATCCTGAAAAAAATATTGGGAGAAATTTGTCCTTGTGGGGGACTTTTTGATGGAACTGACCCGTATTTGCGTTAGATGGACAGGGAAAACACCGAAACCTCGCAAAGCGAACCTGATGGCAATGGGACTCTAACCCACGATCCCTCTACCACTGAGGATATTTTTACGTCAGCACTGTGATCGGTGTGACCCGATTGCGGAATTCGTATATCAACCAGTCATAGCTGGAAGGCGAATACTCTATCCCCTGAGCCATCCCGGCTCTGCCTATTTTATTGAAACGATACCGAGTTCTTTTAATTTGATTTTGACTATACTGGACCTATTAGGTCAACCGGAAAGTTCTGATAGTGAAAATAACTTCCTCCTTCTACAGTAATTTTAAAGTAATGCAAAAGGTTCTTCTTTAAAATAAGGCGGTGGGGTATTTACCCTTTAACACTAATGGTAAGTTTTGTAGATTAAAGAGACACAGCATATATGGTGCAAAAGAAAATGTGTATAGCGTCTGATCTATATATTTAAGAGTAAATGCTTGTTTTTATAAAGTCACCTTCCTTGTATAAAATGACATAATTTTCCGGTAGACCTAGTCTAAGCACTTAATTATCAAGTAATATTTTTATAGCTTCTAACATTTTTGCTTATGCTAAATGTTTCTTAGGTTATGGTGATTAGCGAGGAAAATCTAGTGTAAAAAATTAAAGTACATGAGCTGAAGGAAAAGCTGCTTTTTTTTTAATAATAACTAAATTCTGTTTTATGACACTAACCGGGAAAACTCTTCTACAAAAAGCTGATTTTGGTACATAAAGAAAAATACTGTGCTTAAAACCAAAATCATTTTATGGGAATAGTAACGATAATAAGGTTTTGAAATAAAACAGCTTAACATAACTCGAATAATTCTTGATAAATACCAACCAGTGGTAATAAAAACATTTTACTTTTTACTTTTTCTTATAGAGAGTAGATTATCGTTTACTATCAATATTTCATTTCATTAATAGCTATATAAATTTTCTGATCTTTCACCATAGATATTATATATTTTGATAGTTTAATAATAATTGCAGTCACTGCTAGTTTAACCCTTTTGAAGGCCGTGGTAAGTATATTTACCACCACGTTTTACCACTTTTAATTTAGGTTTCCATTTTTCAATAACTTCAGCTTTCTTGAAGTGAGTTTGAATAAAATTGGTAGCCATTTGTCACTTTTAAAAAACGTATAAAAGTTATAAAATACATAATTCCTTTTGAAGTTTGTAGCATTTAAGGAATTTATTTTATAAATAAAGAAAAATAAAAGTCAGTAAGTTCCTAATAGGTCATGTTAAATATATTTACCACCAAAAAAATGGCATTTTTATTAACTAAATGAGTTTTTTTTTTTTTTTACATCAATTACTGTTCTTAAAACAATTTCAATTCCAAAAATACTTTAATTTACCTTTACTAGAAATAAAGGGCCCATTAAAGGGTTAAATTTTTTTTTAAATAGACGAAGTAATGAAATGTCTTTGCTATCAATACCTTATATTTTACGAAAATTAAACAACCATGCTTTGATATAATGCAGAGATGCCAACTTGCTTCGTTTTGTAAAAAAAAAATATTTTCTAATAGTAACGAAATTTAAGTTATTTTTAGTTCATTATTTTTAATTAATTTTTCCATCATTTCCTATCAAAAATCCGCCAACATCATATGAAATGTAACTTATAATGTAAAGCAGACATCTCGTGTTGACTTTTAAAAAGTAGGCGTAATTATCCTTATTCTATAAGTTTTGCTATGTAATTCGCTACCAATTTAATAGAACTTTTGCAGAAAGCGTAGCAGTTGGCATCCCCGATAATGCAAAATTTGTTTATAACTTATATTTCACCTGTTTTGAATAAAGGTCAAGTCCTTTTCCAAAGTCTCTGGTTTAGTAGGAACAATGATTACTTTCTCCAATGATTGAATACCTAAATACATTTTCACAGATTAGTTTAAAAGAGGCTTGTTGTATGAGAAATTTATACTTGAGTGAAAAAAAAAATTGAACCTTTTATAAGAGGGAAGTCTATAAGGCCCAAAAATTAATTCATTATTTGAAAGAAAAAATAAGAATCTCTTTTTCGCATTGATCATACTGCCGGTGGTAATAAAGCAAACTAGTGGGCTGCGCTAACGCTCGCCAACCCCCGAAAATTACTGCGCAATCTTATATGGTTTGCTTCGCTCGCTACTAACTTAGGTACATTGCAATTGCACAAAATTCCAACAATTCAAAACAATCATCCAAATCCACATAACAACTTTTTTTTTAAAAAAAAAATTACATCTTTTTAGTAAATACTAAGTCATTAAAATAAATTTGAAATCAACAGTTAAATCTTGAATGACAGCACGTCGTCTACGCATTCCTTCACCACTACGTCTTTCATAGCTGTCATCAATGCTCTCTTCCAATCTTCGAGCACGCTTCTTTTGATAATGCTTCAAAAGCGTAACAGCACGACTGAGACTCATTTTTCAATATAAAAAACAAATAAATTCGTGATATAAATCAAAAATCGTCAAATTCGTAATATATAAATTCGTGAAAAAAAGCGCTTTCGACAAAATACTAAAATAGAAATCTATCGACAAAGACTACTCACTTCTGCCTACCTTAATAGTCTGAGATTGCCGCAGCTGATAGGATGAATTTCGGAAGAGATCAGAGAATGCTCTCTCTGGTTATTTCAGTTTCCGTTTTTAAACGAGCTATATGTTGAGCCACCTCAGCTAGATTTGGCGTGTGACATTTTAAGCGGCAATCATTGGTCCATTTTCTGGCGTTGCCATTCGGGAAGTTGTAATGAGGCTTTTTTTTGTCGCCGTGTAAGAGAAATATATATATAGATATAAAAATAATCTATCTAAAACAATTTTACCTTTTGCAATGGCTGGTAAATAATTAAGTATATAGTGTTCCTCGTCCCATGGAAATCTATCAACAGCTATGAGAAATTTAGGTTGCATTCTTTCCATGATTTTTGAAGCTGCCTGAAAGAGAAATCTTAATACTATCAAATATTCGTTAAAAATAAGCAATTAAAATAGCCCCCAAATTAATTTTGTTGTTAGTTAATTATTAGAAAATTTACTAACGTCTAATCCAATACCATTAATTAATACTTTGCATATATTTATCTTATCTACGCAACACAGTTATTAAAAAAAATTTTAAGTTTTCCACAGACCATGCGCAGAATGTAAGTGAACATGCGGGATGGTACATGAAAATGCTGAATCTCTCCAATAAAAATAAATGTAAGATTCTGTTTTAGGCTGGTAAACAATTTTTGGGGAAAAGAGAAAAATAAATAAATTATAAAAATAAATAAAAAACTAAATATACAGGATGCTACATGACGGCGCTAAATTTATCGAGTAAAAATGAGCTTAAAATTTTAATTTACGATAGCAGGCCTGTCAACTACCACGCTTTTTGCAAAATATTTTATAAAAAGGTAGCCATTTAAAATCAAAGCTTTCAGAATTTTTGGTAATTTCGCCAATATTTTAAATGTCTCAACACGTTGCATATGAACTTTTAAATCATTTACATGCAATACTGGCCTGCCCAACTTTCCATGCTTTTTTGAAATTTTTTTTTCTAGTGGTAGCTAATTTCATATGAGCATAAATATTCATTTAAGCTCATATGAATATTTAATGTATTATTCTTCCTTTTATAAATTTGATTCAAAGTTGCTTTCCTCATCACTACTTGTTCTTGGTTCGAAAGCCTATATCCAAGAGTTCCATCAAGAGGCTTTATAAGTGTTGGTAAAATTACATAAAATAGTGTAAGCTTTAAATTTTAATTGACAGCCCCTCCATAAAATATTAGACTAAAAACTTAGTAGTTGACGTCCCTGGTAGTGGTGTGGAAAATAAGTTTAAAGGAATAAAAAAAAATTAGTTATTAAACCCTAAACCTGCGACTGGAAATACATTTGTACAAAAAGCGTCAAAAGTTGGCAGCTTTACGATAGTAAACTCTTTCGAGTAAAGGTTAAAACTGTGCAAGGCTGTAATTTTTGCTACGCTTTTAGAGAAATTTTTTTCTAGTGGTTGTAAGTTTACGTTTTCATACGTGGTTCGTTGTTTCATAAATTTTGTTTAATGTTATTTTCCACACCATTGCACTCAAAGGATTCAAAAACTCATATGAAATGCTATTTTGCATCAGATGTCATGAGGTAAGGCTCTTAAAAAGTCGACAAAATTACCAGAAATTCTGAAAACTTTTATTTTTAATTATATACCACTTTATAAAGCATCTAGAAAAGAAGCGCAGAAGTTGGCAGCCCTAAATATGCTTTATAATAATGTCCCATAATAATTACTAGTACGTATCGTGCTTTCGTAT
Source organism: Parasteatoda tepidariorum (assembly GCF_043381705.1). Classification (NCBI taxonomy): domain Eukaryota; kingdom Metazoa; phylum Arthropoda; class Arachnida; order Araneae; family Theridiidae; genus Parasteatoda; species Parasteatoda tepidariorum. The sequence goes on along the minus strand of NC_092209.1, from coordinate 54,028,239 downwards.
CTATTGCATACGACCCAATAGAAACAATATGAGAAATAAAATTAGTACTCACTTTAGCACCGTATAACGGATGAGCTCCTCCCCATATAGCTCCAATACTAACAGCAGCCAACATAGCGATCACAGATTCTTTTCTGTTCGACATGTAGCCTGGTAGAAATAGCTAAAATTATCCTACTTAATACCAACAAATTGAATATGTAGTTCATTTTTAATTCAACAAGTTAAAGAAACATGAAAATAGTTTTGTTGTTCCTAATACCACTTGCCGATATCAGCAAGCCTGCTTGCTGAAGCCAAGCGAATTTAAGGCAGAGAGTCATTTCTTGTTTTTCAGTGGTTCCATTTATGTGCAAGAATACGACTTCAGCTGCACACATGTCACAGCTCGTTTATAGGGCGGACCCATTCATACATCCATTCATCCATTATCGTAATTTTGATCTGAACAAGAGAACGATCAATCTCCAATTCAGTACCCTCAGAGGCATTGATTTGTTATGGGAACATGGAGGACTTCGTGATCCGACAAATTTAACGTATACCAGTCACTATTTACACGGGGAGTCTTCGGGATCGAACCCACGAACTCTTGGACTTGGGCCCAATGTCCTACCAACCAGGCTATCCCGATCCTAAAAATAGTTTATGATTAGTTAATCTTCTTCTTCATTGACTCAACAGCCATGGGTGGGTCTTGGCTTTCTCAAGAAGTTTTTTCTAGGCTTGTTTTCTAATTGCAATTGTTGACAAGTTTTTTATCCGTAATCTTTTTCCAAGCCATCTAATCGTCCCAAATTTGGTCTGCCTTTTCTCCGAAGGTTTATTGTCATTACATGAAAGATTTCTTTGATCATGTGATCTTCACGTATTCTGATTACGTGCTCTGCGTTTTTTATTCTTCGTAATTTAATTAAATTAATAATATCTTATTCTTTATACGAGTGGTATAGCTTTAAATTAAATCTAAGTCAAAGGTTTTTTTTAACCACAAAAGGTTTTTTTTAACCACCGAGCAAATTTCTCAAGCTCGTTCTCTCAAGCACATATACATAAGCATAAATCATACTCCAAATTCTGCATTTGTTAAAATTGATCTTGCAAAACTTTTATAGAGCAAAATCTTTGTTTTTCCTTAAATTACCTTTAATTTTGTCTATTTCATTAAGGTATCTATTGGCAGTCCTTATCCTTTTAAATTTTGTTGTAACATCATTTCAGTTGTTGATTTCAGAGAATAAGTAAAGCTGTCTACGACTTTAAATTTATATTCTCCGATTTCTAAATATTAATTACTATTTTCTCTGTACATGGCATGTTTATGACTTTATTTTTATTGGTGTTCATTCCTAACAACTGCTTGAATGCTTTTGGTGTTCTCGAATAATTGTTGATATCAAAAATTACACAATTAGTTAATAATTTACAAGTATTTTGAAACACATTAAGTCAGGTACTTATTAAGTCATCTTACTTATTGCGATTTAGATGTAACATTGAACTTAAACTTATCACAGTATATAACAAGATCACGAAGAAAAAATATAAAACCTAAGTTAAGTTTCAGTCACTGACAATTATCTTATCGTATACATTAGACAGAGATGGCAATTACTAAACCTTTTGCAAAATATTTTAGAGAATAGTATGCACTCTAAAGCTAAAATTTTGGGCACTTCGGTTAGTATATCTAACAATTTAAAAGCCTCACCCCATGGGAACGGAAACAAAGTGATATTTTATCTGAATTTTTGAATCATTCACATGTAGTGGTGAAGGCTTTAAAATAAATGAAAGAATGTATGAAAGCTTTAAAATAAATTTAAACAAAGAATCATACATTAAAATATAAACGTTCCTACCACTAAAAGAAATTTTCCCACGATGTGTAAAAAGTTGGCAGCCCTGATTTTAGATAAAAAACCTTTATTGTTTCACAAAAATCTTCCAAAAACATAATAATTGACTTATAATCAGTAAAATGAAAGCTGTATTCGACATTCAGCGCTGTTTACAAGCAGGGCATATGTAGTTGGTTTATACAAGAAGAAAGAAACGGATTACTTTATTTTGACTAAACAGTTTAAATTACTCTCTCCAACTCATCTATATTTTTATTTCATAATGCATGTCATTACAATCGTCAAGAAATCCATTCTGTAACGCATTTAATGGCACTTAAGAGATGTTTTAAAAATCTATTACACAATAGGGGGGAAATTTAAAATGAAATCAATGTTGTTCAAGTAAAACAGAAATCAATGCAAAATTTTATTAAACGGTTCTTAGCTGTTAAAGTGTTAAATAATTTAGAAAAAAAAATTAATTCTGCCACATGCTGTTTAAATGGTGTAAAAAATAAAAAGCAGTGTGAAGAATTTTTAATAACACGTAATCAATTGTACCGTAATGGTTTGAAGGGATCACTTAGGATACAAGTTTATTATTTAATTTCTATAAAAGACACAACATATTTTTCTAGATAAATATACATTTTGTAGGCTGATTCGGACTTAAAATTCTTAAAATAGAAATCAGCATCAATGTATGCAATGCATTGTATGATGCATCAATGTATGATGTATGCAATAGTTTAGTCAGCATAGGTGATCCGCAAAAAGTTAGGGACACACATAACTGTAATTTTTCATTTCTCGATTTTAGGCCTTTCTTTATAACTAATTGCATAAATTTAAAACTATTCAGAAAATATTATGAACCTTGATTAATATTTATTGAATTGAAAATTAGAAAAAAGCATTTTGAGCAGTGGTGGCTCAGGGAATAGAGCTCTTGCCTTCCAATGAGGTGACCCGGGTTCAAGTCCCAGCGATGGCTGGTCAGTACGAATTCCGAACCCACCTGGCGCCAACCACAGTGCTGATATAAAATATCCTCAGTGGTAGACGGATAATGGGGTAGAGTCCCTTTCCACCGGGCTGGTGATGGGAAGTTTTCGTGGTTTTCCTCTCCATGTAATGCAAATGCTGATTAGTTCCATCAAACTGTCCTCTACGAAGGTCCTATAAGTTTATCCCAATACTTGATCTAGGAGTTCAATTGTTTTCTGGATAGGATTCAAAATTAGAAGGCTACGGGCTTGTAGCTGTAAATTCAAAATTGGGACGGCTGTTCAACGACGATTATAAAGTAAAATACTTTGCCTTTAAGCATTTTTTTTATCATGCACGATATTCTTGGCTATGGATTTTGATCAATGTAAATATAAAAAGCAACTTACTGGCTACTCTGTCTCCTTTCTTTAGTCCATTCTTCTTAAAAGCTGCTGCATATAGACTTACCTGTTTATACAGCTCAGAAAAAGTGATTGATTCCTTATTTCCATCCGTATCTGAAAAAGATACAGAATCAAATGTTTCGAGAATAAGGAATTCATAAGACATTAATGAACAAACGTTGCAAAATCAGAGTGGGTAACAAAATTAGTGTAACCAGAAAAACAGCTGGGTACAGCCGAGAAAACATGACGGATTTTCTATTTCCAACCACACCTAAAAAAGGACGCAGAATCAAAAGTTTCGAGAATAAGGAATTCATAAGACATTAATGAGCAAACGTTGTAAATTCAGAGTGGGTAGCAAATATAGTGTAATTAGATTCCATATCTCTTATTTGAAATATTAATTTGGGACACCACATAGGAGTAATTTTTATTTCCTTTATGTCAAGAAATTTATATATTAGAGGTGCTGTGATGGTTACGGAGCACACTATATGCAACTTTATTTAGATAATCGATATTTTCGCTCAAATATATCATGTATTTTGAATCCATATCACATTTCAAAAATAAGTAAATAAATTAATGAAATATAAAATTTTTTGGTGAAATGTATGTGTGTTTTTTTAAAGGAAAATTCTTGAAATACGTAAAAATTTAGTTACACAATCAAGTTCTTTAAAATTCTAATTAGTTGAGCCCCTCTGGCTGAATGGTAGTGCTTCGCGTTCCCGTGCCTAAAGTCCGGGGTTATATTCGAACCCTACAAGTTTGACTCGGTCTTTCATCCCTTCAGTTGGTTCAGTTCATCTACGCATGTTTGGGGACTAAACACTGAAGGTTCCACGTTAGGTTGACCACCCAACTGTAACATTTGCTTTTGCACCCCAGAGCCCAATGTCACGAAACCTGGTTGGCAGAGCAGGACTTGGCCCTTTTTGGGCTTTCGTGCCACTGAGGTTTAGGTTAATTTCGTCGGTTTGTGTCCCATTATTTAATTTCATATAAATCGCTTCTATGAGTATGGAGTTTTGTAGTGATTATAAATTGTTAGTATCATTTTCATATTAGTCGCTAAAAAGAAATATTTTAAAGAAATAAAATGCTTATTCAGAAAAAGAAATTATGTGATGATAAAGTTACTATTAGTACAAATTAATGTTTTAAATTATTCAATAGTTATCCTACTGACTTTTTCAAAAAACGCATTAAAATATAAAATTAGTTAAATTTTTTTTTTTTGGTTTTATTTTTTCGTTTCTTAATTTTTTTTTTATTTGCGTATAGTGATCTTACTGTTCTGCAAAAAGTTAAAAAGTTGTAGTGAAGTTTTAACGCATTTTTTTAAAAATTTATTTAACAAACAAACAGGAGGATGTACTTTTAAGAAGTATATACTTTTTTTTTTACCAGATAAAGCATTTTGAAAAACAGAGAGTAGACTAGTATCTATTTCTCTCTCTATTTCTAACAAAAATAATTCATTCAACTGAAAGAACACGTTCACGAACAGATAAACAAGAATAATTCATACTAGCATATATTTATAACACAATCCTGTGAGAGTAATTAATGTATATAGTATATTTATCACCATTTTATGCATTCATTTATCTTTTTTTTGTATCTGAATGTATATTTATAAACGGTATAGTTAAACAAATCGAAACATAAAAAGAATCTTCATTCATAACTAATAAATTGTAAAAATATTAAAATAAAATGACTTTCATACCAACATAGTTAATGGCTATTCTATCATCTCTGAATTTCAGGAGATTTTCAGCATAATTCATTGTAGCTCCTTCAAACCAAATATTATCCAGAAATCCAGGCCCATTTTTCGCAAAAACCTAAACGTTAAAGAAATTCGACAATGAAATATTCTTACCCCTTTGAGATCTAAACGCCTTTAACTTGTTGAAATCCTTTAAATTTTTGTAGAGTAAGGAATATTTTATTGAACTTATAAACTCATTAATGCCCTGTCATAATGTGACGTAAAAAGTACTAAGAAATGGAAAGACTTAGATAATAAGCTAATATATGTAGATAAAGATAACATAGATAGATAAAGATTGCTAATTCTTTCTTGAGTGTATCGAATAAGAACCAGCGTTCGACGCAGGAGCACTAATTTTTGAAAAAAATAAAATACTGGTAGTAAGAACATTTATCTTTTTTCCCCTTTTATTCAATGAAAATAAAATATTCGCATCTATCACGATTTAACAGTGAACAAGAAATGAGGTGTTTTTACTACTCATACTATATATTTTTATCAATATAGATACAAATCAATTTCTCCAAATCATTGGAGTCCCGCAGTGGACTGATCGTTAAGACACGGTTTCCCGCAGATCACCGAAGTCAAGCATCACTGACTGCGGTCAGTGTGCGGGTGGGTGACCACTTGGATCAGTCTGCGTAGGGACCGAGGGTGTGCGGTATTGGTCCTCGTTAAACTGTTCTACCGTAAAGTGCTCGTCTTCGTGTGCAGGTCGCTGGGCTACCGAAGCGGAGGTGCCATCCTCTCTGCAGAGGATCAAAATTGTGATGGAGTGTCTTCGGATCATCCTCAGGGATGTTTCCCAGACCGTCGCCAATAGCCCATTGTGCAGCTCTAGTGCGACGTAAATGAACAAATCAAATCAACCAAATCATGGGAACCCTGTATTGATTTGTTATGGTAACCTGGAAGACTCTGTTCCCCCGACTGATATAACGTGCGCCAGTCACAATTCAATACACAGGGATTCGACTGGCGGGATTCGAACTCCCGTTCTCCCGAACACTAGCCCAATGTCATACATGAAATATACTTCATATTTTAGAAATAATATCAGGAAACGTTCTTGCTCATCACTATGATTCGAGAAGTCAAACACGGATATAGAGCTATGATATCGGCTGGGTAGAAATTTGTTGCATTTCAGTGGTTGTAGGACCTGTTAAATTTCCACAGCTATGATAAGTAAATTATCAAACTTTATGGATGACCCCTAGTCACCTGTTACGATAATAACAGGTATCGGTTCATAAGTCACGATCATATATGGCAACGTTTCTTTTAAAAAGTAACGAGTAAAATTACAAGTATTTTTAAAAAAAGTAACGAGTAAAAAGTAAAAAGTTCTTATTTTAAAAAGTAACGAGTAAATAGTACAAGTACTAAACAAAAAAAGTAATGATTTAAAAGTACATTTCTAGGAAATCGAAAATTCAAAGTTACCTAAAATTTTATAGAATAATATTCTTATGTTCTTTAATGTTTTTGCAAAATTGTTGTTATTTATTTAATTATTTTTAATTTTCAAAGTTATGGATATTAATTTATTCTTAAATTAGGAAGAATATTACAATATAATTTATAATATAATCGTATAATATAATTTTAAAATCAAATATAATTTTAATATCAAACTTTTTATGAATTTGCATGAAAAGAAATTTTATCTATTGATTTTAATTTTTAGTTTATTATTTTTATTTATTTAAATTACCATTGATTTAAAATTGTTTTACTCTTTAGAAACGCGTTCTAAAAGCACAAACATAAACAAAGCAAACACGGGATTTCAGGTAGCTTTGTGATCTTTGAGCCAGTAAAAATTAATTGAAATTCCAGTATAAGTTGAAACAGAAGGTATTTAAATACGAAGATACCTGTGAATGCATATATATTGCACAGTAATTTTATAAATTAAAAAAAACATAAGCATTTTTTTTAAATTTTTTTTTTTTTTTTTTTTTTTTTTTTTTTTTTTTTT
>NC_092209.1:53974011-54021108 GCF_043381705.1 Parasteatoda tepidariorum | reverse complement strand
GAATTAGGATAAAGTACGTACTTTTTACTTGTACCGGCGGTACAAGTAACGAAAGTAAAAGTACTGACATATATGGTCATTATAGTCATGAATATTTTTGTTTCCCAAAAACAAGTTAGAAATGAAGCGATTTTTCTTCTTCTCATTTCTGTGTAAGTTTTCTCAAGAAGTTCAGTTAATAAATGTTTACAAGGGGTAATGTGGACAACTAGTCATATTTTCATTCTGTGACGTAACTAAGTTAACTGTTGCCCGATCTCAAAAATAAAAAAAGTAAATATTTTTCTCATAAAAACCAGTAATTTTATATACTATATAATTTCCCAGAGGAATATTGTATAAAGTTTTTTATAAAGTCCTCTTATACTCTGCGTATAAACAAAAACCGGTTCTGAAAAGATTTTCCCTTCCTCATAAATGGAGGTTTAACCGTGTAAAACTAAGCACAGATGGCATTAGGGGATAAAATTCATCGTTCATCGTTAATTTTTCGGGTTAGTAATTCCGATTACTTTTTTCGCCTAACGTTGAAGAATCGTGCTATCCAGTATTATGGTACTTGTAATGTTTACAATAAACACGTTCTTTCAATTTAAATTTCAACCAAATAAGCAACAATCGGAAGACTCCGCAAGCATGTTTTGCTCTGCAAGATGCTATGCAAAAAATAACAAACGTGGATATTTTACAGAAATATAGCCATATAAGGGATAACACTCCAAACAAAGCAAACCTTACACATTATTTATGATGTGATATTAATTTTCTAGAATTTGTTTTAGACTTATAACCAGTTAGAATTTTTAAATTACAGGAAACTCTTAGGAGTGGTGAATTTACACCTAAATTTAAACCCAAATCACTATAATAAAGCTTTCCAGTATATTAAGCTTATTCACACATAACAAAACCGCGGATGGATACACCGGAAGTTATCTAAATTTCTTCCGGTTATTGAAAGCTCGTTATTGTTTACATTCAGTCAACCATCCATACACAAAGAAAAGCTCGTTGCGAAATAAAACCCCGTTTAACATCTTTGTAACAAGGTCTGTTATGCGACAAACAAACATTCAAAATGAAATATTGAAAATCTGATGATAAGTATAAATTATTCAGCATTTTTTTAATACTTCACATAACTCAGTCAGACTTCTTTTTAAGTATTATTTAAAATTTTCATATCATAAAATGATTCCATCTATAAATGTTTATGATAAATACCTTTTTATAAGGACTTGAAGAAATAATTTGGAAGTACTGCCATACTTCATGCCAAAAAGTTTCAAAATTTTTCACTGACCAACTATGGAAATCCCAATATGAACCTAATAAAATACAAACATTAAATAATATAAATGAGTAGGACCATCATTGTTTAAATTCATTCAGCAGCTATTTATTATTTAGGAAAGCTTACCTTATAATCAAGCTTATTATACAGTCGAACTCCGCTATAGTGAACCGTCTGCGGACTCAGTAATGTGTCCACTATAACCGATGGTTCACTATATCCAAATTTTTTAAAGAATATTTTTTACATAAGACAGTTGAATGATTGAAAATTGACTTTGCAATTTTGCACAAGTTATTTAAAGGTCTTATATAATTTATAATATAAAGGTCTTTTAGATTTATTCAAAAACCAATAATTTTTTTATTTATTTGTTTATTTATTTATTTTTTTGTATCTGAAATTTTAATACTTTATCTATTTCATCATTTTTATAAGAACCTAAGCATTTATACTAAAAAACTAATGAGAGATGAACGAATAAAGAAATTATGAAGAAAGTGATGTCTCTTATATTTTTAGAGTAGTGAACAGCAGCTTAACTAGAATAGTCACTTTCCAGAAAAATTTAAAAACAGACAGAAGAAGATCGAGACAACAAAATGATTTAAATGGTTATTATCATTTAAATTTGTTTGTAAATTAAACATTTGTGATACAAATAACCAAATGAATTTCCGAAATTGACATAAAATTAAAGCCTATAAAATTTACGATAGCCTCATTAAACATTTGCTATCACTTTTTAATTTTTTCAAAATGCGGTCACCCTTTATAATGCAAATGCTGTCATTAAATAATTGGACGTGCTTAATTTTAGAAGGGTATAAAGGAGGGATATATATATTTTGCAGTCAAGCTTTCTCCAACGTCCTGGATAAATAAGGCATTTCTCAATAACTAGAAGGACTTACCAAAATTTATTTTGTACTTTCTTTGGATAACATCTTTGAATTTTTCTAATTCTGCATCAGGAATTTTCGTGTTCCAGATAGTCTCTAATTTATTTTTTCCCATATCTTGAGATTTAACCATGTTTGTTTCCTGAATTAGAAAAAATTTGTTTTTAGTTTGAGATTAAACATTAATGGCATCAATGTAATCATATGCTTAGTTGCCTATTTTATACGCTTGTTGATATAGATGTGTTCAATTCCAATACAGATGTTACAAATTTTACTATAGCTTGAACTTAATCTATTTGTATTACATCTATATATGCGTTACTATCTACATATTGTATCTGTTTTAATTCATACAGCGTTGAATAACCGATAGAGGTCTTAGATACGCCCCTTTGCTAATTGGTTCTCTGTCAGTTCCTTATCTGCCAACTTGGGGAGGAAACAACGAAATCTAAAGCATTGTACAAAAGAATTTGTATACAAATTAACTATTTCCCCAATATTTTAACCCTTTTCAAGGCCGTGGTAAGTATACTTACCACCACGTTTTACCACTTTTAATTTAGGTTTCCATTTTTCAATAACTTCAGCTTTCTTGAAGTGAGTTTGAATAAAATTGGTAACCATTTGTCACTTTTAAAAAACGTATAAAAGTTATAAAATACATAATTCCTTTTGAAGTTTGTAGCATTTAAGGAATTTATTTTATAAATAAAGAAAAATAAAAGTCAGTAAGTTCCTAATAGGTCATGTTAAATATATTCACCACCAAAAAAAAAATGGCGTTTTTGTAAACTAAATGAGTTGTTTTTTCTTTATATCAATTACTGTTCTTAAAACAATTTCAATTCCAAAAATACTTTAATTTACCTTTACTAGAAATAAAGAGCCAGTTAAAGGGTTAAAACAGAATTACCTTAGAGATAGATATTATTTATTATATTTTTTTAATTTCGAATGGCAAGGCGAGTTACAAAGAAAAGGGTAACTTGATAAAAAAAGAAATGAAAAAACAATTGAATAACAACAAAAGACAGAACAAGTAAAACACAGAGTAATAGATTTCATACATATATTGAATTATTGATTGGACGGGGGGGGGGAGCATATTTTTTTAACCTTGAAAACTAAAATTTAAGATTGAGACTAAACTTAAGTGTTGCTACTACTAAGAAAAAGTTTCTTCAATATAGCTGTGAGATTTGGCAACTAACTGATGACTAATTACATCTTTAGTATTCTTAGTAGTAAAATAAAGCAGTAAGTCATTAATCATTCCACCTAATCATGACAGTTATTTTTTAAGGACATTTTATAGTAAAATTTATTTCCTATGAGCCGTCTCTCTTTAGTTTACTCTTAAAATTTTTAGAAAATCAGCATTCATTAAGTTATGTAGCAAAAAATCCCTTGGCTGCCATATGAAATGGAACAAAATAAAAATCTCAAAGCCGCCATGTCACAGTGTTATGAAGTTTTACGTGAAAAAGTACTTGAAAAAAGACAAAAATAGTTCTTTCAGATTTTTCAGACATAAACTACTATTAAGAGGGCATTTTGAAATGTAGCTGAATTTTACTTCTGATGATGGCTCATACGTTAATAATATGTATACCTTTTTATTTCTGAGCTAATTTTCTTGTTTTTTTTTTGCGCACTGTGCATTATAACATGCTTTTCGACATAAAAATATCAAGAGGGTGTTATCAGTTTCAATTCAGTTCGAAAAATAAAAAGTGGTTTTAACTTAAATCCTTCAAGTTTTTTTTTTTTTATTTCGCAAAAACTATGTTTTTTATCTCAATTTTTTTCTCTCATAATATTAAATATCATATTTTTTAATATAAATGTTTTTTTTTTTGGCCAAAAAGAGTATAAGAAGTGGTTTTTTTATAAAATACACTTTTATAAGATTTTTTTCATGACACGAAAAAAAACTTATTAACGTTAGTTTTTTTTTCTCCATATTTTTTAATGTGAAAAGATCAAGAGGATGTTTTTATGATTTTGGTCATTTAAAAAAAAAAGTGGTTTTTAGCAAAAATAATTCAAGATTTTTTTTATAGCACAAAAATAAAATTCCTGACTTACTTGTTTTTCCACGTAATGTTAAATGTACTTAGCACAAGAAGAGATCAAAAATTATCTTTTTAAATAACCGGGGAAAAAAACAGAAAAAAACACTACCTTCGTTTTTCTTTTGTATTGTAAAATTTATGAGGTCAAAATAATTTTTTTTTCTGCACGATAAAAAAATCTTGAAATACCTTGGCTAAAAACCACTTTCTGTCTATCTTTTTCTTCGAATCTTTATTTAGCTCTTTTTCAAAGAAAAAAAATGATTAAAAGAATGGAATTAACTTTTTTTAACTCGCATTTTCTCTTAGCTTATTTTCCACTTTACGCTATTAGCACGTTTTTAGCTATACAAAAATCATATTAGCGATCAGAAAACATCTAGAGAAAAAAAATACTTACCTTTCTAGCAAGAGACATAAAAGAAAAACTTGATATTAGCTGTTGATTTATAAAAATAATTTCCTACAGCGTTCTTAAATATATTTCTCCGTTAGACAATGATATAATTAGGGATAAAAGATCAGCTTTTTTTAGAAAGTAAAATTAAGCAAAAATTCCTTACAAGTTCCGGTTTGTTTCATTAAGAAATTGCCAATTCTGCATCAATAATAAAACGATTTTATTAACATTTATACGTGTCATTATGAGTGAAAGGACATTTTTTGTTTAACATTTTGACGCTTGCTGCGAAAATAATGCAGTTGGTGGAGCATGGTGATTGACTGTAATGGCTAATGAAAACGGTAAACACAATAAATAAAGAGAAATTATCCCTACAGATAATAATAATAATAATCTGCACATTAAATACCTGGTATTATTTTAGTAAAATTTTCTCTCTTAAGTTCAAAACAAAATCATACTTTTAACCTTTCCATTTTGAAGGAAAAATATATAGCTCTGATCTAATACTATATCAATAATCTATATAAATAATGAAATAAAGAATATATGTTGAGAATGTCATCTTAAATTTGTGCATGCGTGTGTGTTTACTTACCAAATTAAGTGTATACCGTAAGCACTAAAAATACAACATTTAACATGACATCAATTCATAATTGATTGATTGATTGATTTGTTCATTTACGTCGCACTAGAGCTGCACAATGGGCTATTGGCGACGGTCTGGGAAACATCCCTGAGGATGATCCGAATACATGCCATCACAATTTTGATCCTCTGCAGAGGGGATGGCACCTCTGCTTCGGTAGCCCGACGACCTGCACGCGAAGTCGAGCACTTTACGGTAGAACAGTTTAACGAGGACCAATACCGCACACCCTCGGTCCCTACGCAGACTGATCCAAGTGGTCACCCACCCACACACTGACCGCAGTCAGTGATGCTTGACTTCGGTGATCTGCTGGGAACCGTGTCTTAACGTTAACGATCAGTCCACTGCGGGACTTCAATTCATAAATGAGTACATTTGTGATTACGAATCCCGATTTTCGATTTTTCATTTCGATTTTTAACCAGGAAATTTTCTAGTGTATTTCAGGCTCTAAAACTACGACATTCAACATGACATTCAATTCATAAATGAGTACATTTGTTATTACGAATCCCGATTTTCGATTTTTTAATCAGATTTTTAACCGGGGAATTTTTTAGTGTATTATAGGTTCTAAAACTACGACATTCAACATGACATTCAATTCATAAATGATTTTAATTATGAAGTTTTGATTTTTTAATTAGATTTTTAACCAGGAAATTTTTCTAGTGTATTTCAGGTTCTAAAACTACGACATTCAACATGACATTAAATTCATAAATGAGTACATTTGTAATTACGAAGTTCGATTTTCGATTTTTTTAATTAGATTTTTAACCAGGAAATTTTTCTAGTTTATTTCAGGTTCTAAAACTACGACCTTCAACATGACATTCAATTCATAAATAAATGCATTTTTAATTACAAATTCCGATTTTCGATTTTTTAATTAGATTTTTGATCCGGAATTTCTTCAGATGTATTTCAGGTGTGTTCTTTTTGTGATTTTTCTCTCTATTTTTCTGCACTTTTAAGTCAATCACGCTCAAACAAAGCTTCCTATAATTTAATTATTTATTTATTTATTTTCATTGCAAAATTCAGGCTTTTCAGCCAGAATGAACCATCTTATTCTTTTAAGAAGATTTTTTTTTCTATATTTAAAAATTTGAGAGAATTGTTATTTGAGAAAATGGTTTTTTCGTCACCTTTTTACCCCTAATTTTTCAAATTGTAAAACCCTTTGAATCTGTAACAAAAAATATTCCTATATTATAGCATATTATTATAATTTTGGTATCGTAAACTACAGGTTATAGTACTGGGTCCACCGTCAGTACACTATGACGGTGTTCGACTGCATATACATTTCAATGCTGCTTACATTTGAAACTAATGTAATTTCCATATAGTATTGAATGTAAACAAATGTAATTTGGAACAAATGAAAATGTAACAAGTGTGATTCTTAAAAGTTATGGATTGCTAATCGTATAAACCGAAGCGCAGCCGGTGCTATGGATTAAAATTTGCCGTAAGACTTCCGATTTACTTTTTTTCCTAAGCTTGAAAATCGCGCCAGCCAATATTATTATACTTGTTAGGTTTACAATATAACGCGTTCTTTCAATTTAAATTTCAACGAAACAAACAACAAACGAATTTAGAAGACTCCGCAAACATGATATGAGACTGCCCCCATCTAAAAAAAAATAGATGGCGATATTTTACACAAATATAGCCAAATAAGGGATAACACTAAAAACATGGCAAACCTTACGCTTTATTTATATTGTGATATTAATTTTCAGAAGTTTATTTACGGCTCGCGATCTCTTAGAATTTATAAATTACAGAAAACTCTTATGAATAATATAATTACTCACAAATTTTAACTCAAACTACTCTAACTAAACTTCTGAGAATATGAAGCCTGTTCAGACATTGCTTCGTAAACATAACATAAACGGAGAGATACACCGGAAATTTTCCATGTTTCTTCCGATATTAGGATGCTTTTTCCGATATTATATTATCCGATTCCGATATTAGGATTCATTCAGTCAACCGTTCAAAAAAATAATAATAATAAATATATTCCCACAGTAGACTGATCGTAAAGACACGGTTCCCAGTAGAACACCGAAGTCAAGCAACACTGGCTGCGGTCAGTAAGCGGGTAGGTGACCACTTTGATCAGCCTACGTTGGCACCGAGTGTTTGTGGTATCTGTCCTCGTTAAACTGCTACTGTTCTACAGTAAAGTTCTCGACTTCGCGTGTAGATCATCGGGCTACCAAAGCTGGGAAACCATCCCCTCTGCAGAGGATCAAAACTATGATGACATGTCTTCGGATCATCCTCAGGAAAGTTTCCCAGACCGTCTCCAATAGCCCATTCTGAAGCTCTAGTGAGGCGTAAATGAAGTATCTATAATAAAAAATTGAAAAATAGAGGGAAGCTAAGCCGTTCGATTTCTGTAGAAAAAACGCATTTATTTTCTGCGTTAATAATGAAGCATGAATAAAATTAAAATATAGTTCTAAATTATTATTGAATCTGTGTTAACTTAATTAAAACAAAAATATAGAACAGGTTCTATAGAGAAATGTTTGGTTCGTAAACATTCATTTCTGGCTACCTTATAACTCGGTTTGTGTCAGCTTTTCATTGCACACGCCTTTCAGAAATGTGTAATCATCTATGTTTAAGCACTCATAACTGCTCAATCGCTTGATATTTCAGCTTACAGTCCTTAGTTCACAACGTGAGAATGAAATTTCGGCGTTCCTTAACAATATGCTCATTAGTGGTTTATGCATGATTTTATACAGTATTTTCATAAAGGAAATATCTATTAGTTTTAAAGTAAATATAGTACTATTGTTAGTTTATTAAGGACTATGGATACCCTGATGTTTTAGATAGATAGATTACTGATGTAATTATTAATTCATAAAATTAAAGTTTACTGAGTAAAAGTACAGGATTGTATCATTTTATAACCATTGTTGAACAGCTGACCCAATTTTTTGGGTTTACGACTACTAATGTTCAACTCCGTAACCTTGTAATTTTAAGCCCAAACCAGAAGACAATGGAGCTCCTGGATCAAGTATGGGAAGAAATTATCCTACATGGAGGACTTTTTGATGGAACTAACCCTCATTTTCGTTTGCAAGGTGAGGAAAACAATGAAAACCTCTCACGGTTAGCCTGGCGGCATGGGGACTCTGACCCATATTCATCAAACAACGGAGGATATTTTACGTCAGTACTGTGTTCGGTGCGAGCCAGGTGCAGAATTCGTATCGGCAAGTCCTTGTTGCGATTCAACTCCGCCGAACCGCTAAGATTCGAACTATCCCCTGACCCACCACGGCTCAGAATTGCATCATTGCTCGAGTTTACTACGAACAATTTTGGTATCTAAACATTCAGAATACGCTGACATCAGAGTTGTCAAACTGAAGGCCTTAACTCCATAAAATATTTTTGTAGCCAGTTAAAAATCTGTGAAAAATGTTCGGCCAGTTGAATTTTTGAAATTATACATGTATTGTAATAATTAATTTTTGCTGTTTATATCAGAGCCATAATTTCAAATGAGGTATTAAATACTACCTTGAAAATTTAATCACTTAATTAATTGCAATTAAGAAATATTTGAAACTGTTTTTGTATTATTTTGAAATCTCTTCACCATATTACCTGAAAGTTATTTAGAACTTTCATACTTAAAAGTATCTAGTAGTGAATTGAAAATTAACATGCATTGTGAATACAATATGACCTTCGCAGTTGACACTATGATTAATATGTAATTTGTCCACTAAATTGTATGTAAAATATGATAGTAATGTTTTTACAATTCTTTGCATAAATATAAAAAAATGAGTTCTACTATGCTATTTTACATAAAACATTGAAGTAAACAATATATCTTAAGAAACTCTTCAATTTTTTTTTCAAGTCCTTGCTCTCTCATTTTCTCTTATATTAAAATGAGGTATTAAATACTGCCTTGGAAATTTAATCTCTTAATTAAACTAGATAGCAATTAAAAAATCTTTAAAACGGCTTTTGTATTATTATGAAGTCGTATGCAGATATTAAGGAAAAATGTCTAAGTCTTTAATACATCTTTCACAATAGACGGCTCTGCATCTTTCAAAAAAAAAAAAAAAAAAAAANAAAAAAAAAAAAAAAAGTTATTACGATCCTAAAACAAAATTTGACCGATTACAGAAAATTCAACGACTTACGTTTTGTTATTCTATTTCTAGAAATCTGAAAAATTCTAAGTTCGATTAAATTTTTAACTGTTTTTCGGACAGGACAAAAATGTTAACACGAATAAAATAGCTTCTCAAACCACATCAACCATTCTCCTCCAAGACCAACGAAACAGGGTTTGCACGCTGCTGTAAGATAAGGTATGACGTTTTAATAGGTAGGATTACCATATTTGCGGTTTTCAAAGCGTTTATTCTATACCGCGCCAAGTGGTGCCTCGTGAGTGTTTCCTACTAGAGTGCGAACCGATCTTCTCCCAATATGGCGTATTCGAGCATTGCGATCGCCTATAATCTAATAAATGTAATTTCATAGTTTAACCTTTGTCACTCCAACTGGAAATTAAGCTGCCAATTATGGCTGTTTTTTTAATATTTTGAAGATGTTTAAAATGCATTTAATAAAGTTCTTGAAGTGATATGAGTAAATAAATGTAGTTTACATTTTACACAACTCGTTTTCATTTGCCATAAATATTTTGTTACGCTTTGAAAAGATCTATAATTTTTTTTCTTTTCATGTAAAAATCAGTCTACTAGTTATTAGTTATCCTAGTTGCTAGCTATCAGTAATTGTTAGCTTACTACTTATCAGTTTTAAAAATACCTCACATACAATCAACGTTACCTTTAAATAATGTAGTGAATCAGTTAATTAGTGAATGGTAGTTGAAATTATTAGATTATTCTAAAATATGTAATTATTTTTACAGTTATTATACTTATTTAATGTGTAATTAATTGTTATGTATTAATAAACCATGAATATTATTTAGTTTCATCCTTAAAATTAAGCTGCACCGAATATTTAATTGTATTTCAAGGTCTGTACTCCTTTTATAATTAGTTAATTTTGATTTTTTGATGCGCCACCTATAGTTCAATGGCATTTTAGAACCAAATGCTAGGCTTAAGATTCACAGAAATAGGCAATCGGAAGTGTGAATAAAACAACAAATAAAAGGGAAAAAAAAAGTTTAAAATTAGTACTGTGCGTGTCTGATAATTTTGCAAAAATGGTTTGTTTTTAATGTTTTTCTTTTCATTAAAGCAGCTGAAAAATGGATGAATTTTTAAATAAATTGATATTACACGAAATTGACGCAAATGACGTTATTGAGTGGTTAAAAAGCAACAAAACACCCATACCCGATTTGAAATCTCTGGACAGATCTGAGTTTATTCCTTATTTTGTTGATTTTATAAAGAGTAAATGCTCATGGGTATGCAATGCTGAAAAATCTAATGACCTTTGTGATAAAGAAAAAACTCCCTCTTCACCTATATTACATTCCAATGGTATAATTGATAAGCAAGCACATCAACGAACTCCTTCACCTTTACAATATAGGGTAAGCCATCAGAACTCCACTATCGGAAATGAGAAGAGAGCTTCTAATACGGCCGAGGATAAAACAAAATTTCAAAACCAGGGTAAAAGAGTTCAAGTTATTACATTAGGTTGCACTCCATATAAACAAAAGGGTAATTTTTCCAATTCGCGATACTCATCAAAGTCACCTGATTTCAAAAATGGTAATGATTTTCCGCCCATGGGTAATAATAAATTCTACGGAAAAGAATGTGGACAGCCCTATTATAAATCCAATCAATTTGTCGAAAGTAAGACAGAGAATCAGTATAATAAAAAGAATTTTGTGAAGGCTTATGATAAAGCGCCAAACCCTTGTGAAAAAAGTTTCAATGCCGATGCATTTCCTCCTCTTGGTGCCAAAACACACGAGACTAAAGCTCGACGAAGAATCACACCCACTCCCATTCAAGCTAAAAACAATTATCAATCAAAGTTTGGAAATTCTAACTTCACAACTGTTTCGGAAAGAAATCAGAGTGAAGCATTTAAAACATCAATTTTGCAAGAAAGTGATCCCAGTCTTCAACAAGAAAGAGAGCTTCTTAAAGTTACTAAAAATATATTTAATATTCCATCTAGTGTCAACTCTGGACGGTTGTTTAATGAGGTAAAGCCAGATAATGTATCAATTCCCAACTCTGTAATGCCTCTTAATGAAGTAAAACATATGCTGCCAAAATCAGTTGATACATTTGTATGTCCTAATCCGGAAAAAATAACAATGATGGACGGCATTTTATGTGTTTCTGAAGTTTACAGCTTCCTACTTTCTGATCATCTAGTACCTAATGTAACTTCCGAATTGTACTTCTTACTTGAATTAGTTACTTCAAGGGTATCCATAGAAGAAAACCCTTTAAATAAAGGAGACATCTTTACAACTGTTCATAATTGTGTTTATTTTGCTGTGTCAGTTTTAGTAAGACATTGCTATTTGCTACAGATGTTAGATAAAGCTACTTTGATATCATTGGAAGGTATACCGTACTTAATAAAGTTTTCTCCACAGTTAGCTAATTATTTACAACTTTGCTTTACTTCAAGACAAGACGTTTCTCCTTTATTGCCGTCTTTAACTGGGGTGCCATTCCAGGTTGAAGATGACAGTAAAGCTAACTTTCCTGATGAATATACCTTTGTCTGTTTTAAAAGACAAAGGGACTTGTTTTACGAAATGCTGCGTAATTGGCATGAAAATACGACCAGTGCTGATACCAAATTTCAGTTTATATTTCTTAAGAAGGCTAGAGAGTTAATTAGTTTAAATCCTAGCAGTATTAATATGTTCCATCTTGCTAAGCTTATTCAGTCACAACTTGTTGCCAGCTGCATGTGTTTGGAAGTTAATGAAGTGTATGATGAGCTATTGAATGACATACAAAAGAACTTTCCAGATAAGTTTAAAAAATTACAAGAACGTTTTTTGACACCATCTTCTTCTGGTGGCTTAAATCCACACCCGTCGTTTTATGGAATTCAAATATTTTTTGCTGAGTTGATAGTTTCAGCTGGATCACCTTCTCTAAATCAGCATTTAGTAAATGTATTTGTATCTAGGGTCTTAGAACTAAATAAAACAGACATATTTTCTGATGAAGAATTAAGCTCCTTGGGTACAATAAGAGATAAATATGTCTTCTTATTGCATACTTTACGTCTTCTTGGAAAATTTCTGGGTTATTTACACTTTCTACCATATAGTAAGGAAGAAGTTGCATCTTCTCATGTTGCAAAGCTGCAACTTATTTCAAGGCAGAAGGCTACTCTACCTCTTAATGTGTCAGAGATCTTGAAAGATTCTATTAAGCAAGGCCACACAGTATTGACTGTTCCCTGGGTTGTTGAATTTATAAGCATGGTTGACCCTGTAGGAAGAAACCTTGAGAATGTTTTGGAAGTTTTAAAAGTACTTATGGCTATATATAGACACAGCAGCTCTTTTATTGTTAATATACAATCACAATTATTTCTACAAGTGATTATTGGCTGGTTATTTGATGTATTGCAATACCAGTATCGATTTTACTCACAGTTTTTAACTGTAAGCATTCCAGATGGAAATTTTAATGATGGAATTGACTCACTATCCATCATTGACAAACAATTGATTCATTCTTGTTGCCCATATCTTATTGAATTCAAAGTTCTGATTCACAATTTCCTGAATGGTGTTCAAGAGAAAAAGCGAGACATAAGAAAAATCACACCTCTCACAACTACCAAATCATTGGTATCTAAAAATTCCATAAGCATGAGCCAATTAGAATATCGTTTAGAGGAGAATTTCTTTTTTCTTCATCCTTCTTCCGTGAAGAAGACTACTGAGTTTGTGTCAGAAAGAATGGCTTCTAAAATAATCAGCAATGTTCGGACGGTTATCACATCTATGAAGTTAAGTGTGGCGGATGATGTTTCCAACGACAGACAGGTAAAGTCTTCAACGATGGATCCAAATGTAAAACAACAGTATATCGATGAAATTCTTCATAAAAAACTCATTGAGGCATTCAAAGAAACACAAAATAAGATTTCAGTTTTAACTAACAACATATACGAGGAAATTAGCAACGTAATTCCGAGTTTACTTTCTGAAGATACGAAACCTAAAGTAATCGAAATGTGTTGCAAAATTGCTTTCCGAATGTCGGTTGATAAGATATTTGAATGGTGTAATGCAAATTTGTTGCTTAATGCCATAAAAGCTGACATCAGAAACAAAGTACAGCAGATTGCTAAAAGTCAAACTACAGATCGAGAACCTACTCAAAACTTTAACTTAAGTGTTTGGATGAATGATTTACGGAACATTGTAGTTAAAGTTCACACAAAGTCCTTTGATTTTGACCTAAATGTCATTCAGTCCTTGATTCTTAAAATTATAAATGTGATAACTAATGACACTCCAAATAGCATTCAGATAACCACATTTTTGCTTGCCATAGATTTTTATGTAGCTTTGTTTGTTAATTATCCAGAAAAGTATTGTGACCAGCTGGATGAACTTTTTATGGAACTTTGTTCTAATTGTCCAGAAAAAGTGACTTTGGGAAAATTGCTTGTTTGTCCTCAAAATTTCAGATTTTTAATGATAAGTGATAATCTTGAATTAACTATCACTAAATTTGTTTGTTTAGTCCGAAAACTGTTGGACAAGAAAATCTTTTCTCGTGGTGAACTTCAAAGTTATGTTAATGATATTCAAATGATTGAAAGATTTGATTTATTAAAAAAACAAATTGATGTATTATTTTGCTAGGTACATGGTGGGTCTATTTATGTAACAATATGTTGCAAATGTCTTGTAAAATATTCCAGTTAAGTCAAACTTGGTGAACATAAAACTTGAAGCAATTCGAGAGCCTGAAATTGATCTGTGTCAAAAATAGATTCATTTTATTTTTTTGTTTTTAAATGCCACATTTTTAGAGCTTTATTTTGATTGCACTTTATTTTATGTGTTTAAAATTTATTGTTAATATTAGTGCTAAGTTTTATGAATGAACTTGTTCAAAGCAAATATTTATTTGTAAAAATTCTTATTTTGTTATAAACGTAATGACCAAAGATGAAATTTTGGACTTTATAAGGTAGAAAATAAAAGTTTTTCAGTTATTGACAAGTATATTTATTTTACATCTATGACATTTTATTTTTTTAACTTTAAATCTCCTCAGAGTTATATTTTTAACACTTTAATTCCAAAACATTTTTTGAACCTAACAGTGTGATTCCTTTTTTGTTTTAAAATAAATGGCTGTTTTTTTCCCCAGCCTTTTCAAATGACCAAGTGTTTAACACTTACTAGAAAAGGAGGTAGTATATATGAGCAATTTTCTTTCTTAAGATTATGATTTCTACACCACCAGTTTCTATGCATCAGATTCAAAATATTAAGACTCACTAAATTGAATAGCCCTTCTCCCCCTTTATGTTTTCAAAGAGTTTCTGGAGCACGGTTGAATTATTAGATTATTTTCTGTTTCCTTATTTAGAGAATGAAAGCCTTTCCTGTGTGTAAAATAATCGTGAATATGCATTTTATTTTTCTTAATACTTTATGCTGAAGCTTATCAATTGCTGGGCATCTAAAATAAATTAATTTAATTCTACTTAAAAATGTTTTGTGATCATGAAAGATTAATCTAATTGATATATATTGCTTTTTTTTATATTTATTATCAAGAAATACATGAAAGATAAATAAATTACTATTTTGTCCTTTAACTATTGTAAGTTAGTACTTTTAATATGTTTATGTAAAATATCTTAAAGATAATATAAATTTTAATAAAAGCAGTGCCCAAAACAGTGTGTAGTAATAGAATTTTTATACTTTGAATCCTTGTCTTTATAACTGTAACTGGTGCCAAATCACACCATTATGGCCGTCAGGAAATCTAATTTGTAAATTCCACCCTTCCTCTTTTCATTGTTGGAAAAAAAGATAGTACTCTTGTAGAAATGGTTTACTTAGATGTTTTTTGCTTGATCGAAGCTATTAAGTGATATGTAATTAATTATATTCCTTAAAATGTATTATTAATTATGTGTAATTTTATTATGTAGTGGCTAATATTTCTGTATCTAAATTAGCAACACTAGAGCTATCTCTAACATTCTAAATATGGCTAATTTGAAATTATGAAAGCTTATATAATGTGTCAATAATATCATGCTGGTGCTTACTTTTGAAATGGCATTTACTATTAATAGAAGATAAATGTTAAGTATCCACATGAAAATGCTTGTAAAACAGAAAAAAAAGAAAAAAGACTTGGGAAGCATCAAATTATTTCAAATGTGAAGTTATTGAATATGTTTAAGCAACCATTTATTTAAATGTTTAAATCAAATTTTAACTTCACGTCTTTTCTATGTAATTTGATTTATTTGTCTTTTTTCTTTTTAATTATGATTTTATGAATGCCCATCATCCCACAAGATCTTTCTCTTTTTTTTTTTTAAGAAAAGAAAAAAAAACTTCTGTAAAAATTCAGGATTTTTCAGAAACAATGTTTTCTCTCCAGCTAATATTCTTAAACTTTTTCCAATTCTGTGTATGGGTTCGCTCTATATTATAGGATTTTGAATCCAGTGTGTTTGTGCTTCAAACTTTTAGTTAATTGATTGAAATTCCATATTAGCACAATGCTGATGAACCATGCAGAGAGAATCCTCAAAGTGGTGAGTTCATAACGAAAACCTAGCCGGTTATCTAAGGTAGCTACTTTAATGAAAATTTTATCTAGAGTTTAATAATTTGTCTATATTTTAATCACTTTATTACACAATTGACCATTTCTAGGCTATGGTTTTCTCTTTGACTTTCCAATTTTCATAAATCTGAGACTTTTCATCATTATATGCTTCCCAGTAGCCTTTATTTAACTACTTTGGTTATTCTAAAAAACAACAGTGAATAAACATGTTCATAAATGTGCATATAAGAGATGAGAGTAACAATGTTAGTTACCTTGTCATTGTATAGTTATCACAAATCAATAGTCTCAGAATTTTTTAAACTGTTAACTTTATTAAAAAATTAAATAAAATTACAATTTTTAAACAGAATATTAAATCTTTAGCTTGGTTTTTAGCAAGAAATTATAGTAATTAAAAGTTCAATATATAATTTTGAAACAACAGAATAGTCTTATAGTGAAAATAATGAATATCTTTGTAAAAAAGCTTTTGTTTTAATTTTAATACTTTATTTCTATAAATAGATTTTATTCTAATTTGTAATTGTTGTTGTTTATTTTTGAAAAACATGCAACAAAAGTTTTTTATTGCCGCCCAAAGTTCGGCTTTGTTTTTAGAAAATGCTGTAGCTTGTCAGTAATAGTTACAAACATGCCGTTAACACTATTCAAAGTTTGCAATGACTTGTATAAAAAAACAACTTAGTTTTCTATTGTAAATATATGTATTAAACGCAATAAATTTCATTATTTTTACTACTAGCATGAGGTTTAATTCTTTTTTTACCAGAAATAATTGTATGCACTGGTTTCCCAAGGAACTGCAGTGCAGCTAATTAATGTTATTGAAATTGATGTTATATTAATTCATTTAATAATAGATTCAAGAGTTTCATTTATTTATGATCAATAATACTTTTACTTTGCCTGGGAGGAAAATTAATGAAGTTTGAGAACCACTGTTTTAAATTTTTTTTTCTATATATAACATTTTTTGCATTTATTATTTCTAAAGTTAAATCACCAAACTGATTTTTAAAACTCAAAATTTCAAATGTGATTTCTTTGTGGGTTCCTTTAGCTTTGATTTATTTAAATTTCCGTCATATTTTATAGTTTAAAGAATTTTAATTTGTTTATATTTGCCATAGATATTTTTAAAAAAATTTCATAATTTTTTTTTTTTTTTTTTTTTTTTTTTTTTTTTTTTNTTTTTTTTTTTTTTTTTTTTTTGTAGTATGACAAACCTGAATTAATTAATAACTTTACCTTTTTTCCACTGTTTGAATTTTATTAAGGCTAAACAGAAAAACATGTGTATCTAAGTCAAATTATTTAGAAAAAATGCAACACATCTTTTTTAATTAGAAAATATAGTTAAAGCTCCTTCAAAGCGAAAATGCACAAATTTTACGTTATTCTCCCTGGGGCATCACATTAAAATGGGGCATTTATTTCTTTTAGTATTCATTTTTGTAATACAATAAATACTGTGAAGCATTTTTGGTGGAATAAGTAAAAACGGTACCTGGTTTAGAAGATCAAACACAGAACTTTACAAAGCATATAAAGAACCTGATGTCATTAAATTTATTAAAATTCAAAGGATTAAATGGGCAGGCCACATTATAACAATGGAGGATAGCAGGACAACCAAAAAAGTTTTCTATGCCAGGCCCACAGGTACAAGAAAAAGAGGACGACCAAACCTAATATTTTTAGACTGCCTTGAAAAGGACCTACAAATTTTAAAGATAATAAACTGGAGAACCTTGGCTAAGGGAAGAATGTCTTGGCATAGGCTTGTTGAGAAGGCCAAGGCCCATCCTGGGCTGTCGTGCCAATGAGAAGAAGAATACAATAAACCTGTTTAAAATTTTTATACATTAATTACTTGCGCAACTTAAAAAGTTACATTTTTTGCTAGTATTGTTAAATGATAATAAAATAAAATGTTTCATCAATTTTGTAATTAAATATTTAAGTAATTAAAATTGATTACTTTTTAACAATTAGAAACTATGAATTCGCCATAAAATTTGCACTTTAATGGTTTTGTTCCATCAGAATAGACAAATATCTAAAAATATACATTGTTTTTTTTATGTTATATATTTAAAGAGACAAGTCACCTACAGTTATTAAAAAAATCTTTCTGATGATTAATTTTAAATGTTTAACTTCTATTTCTTGGGAAATATTGTCGGATAAATTATAGATTTTAATATTTTGGTGCAAGGCCATGGGCAACCTTTAATTGACAATATATTTTGAAATCTAAAAGAAAGCCAATTTCATTTTTCTACTCAGGAATAGGGTGTTTTTCAAATTCAAGGAGGATGGACAACATTGTTATAACTGAGAATATTTACTTATCTTGATGTTTGATTTATAAATGTTCTGCAAGCTGGATATAACAATAATTTAAAAAAAAATTCTAATTACAACTTCTATATATATGACGCCTATTATAATAGAATTTCGTTTTTTTGAACAATAGTAATGTTCATTCTAGGAGTAAATAAGAATTTCCGATTTCTTTTTATATACCTATAAGATTGTTACTACTTATCCCTCTGTAAACTTATAACTATATCCATTTAGATTTGCTCACGTAAAATATTTTCATTTATGCAATTTAAGTGCAATTTTCATTTATGCATTTTAAGTAAAAAAATCTCATTTTAATATTGAGTAATTTATCTATATTGCCGTAGAACGTCGATCGCTTGTTTCCCATGGGAACATTGTGAGCGATAGATACGAAAAACGACGAATGTAGGCCGATATAAAATATAAAGTAATAACTGGAAAATGTATGAAAAGTATAAGAGAAGTAAACGATTTAAAATTTAATAAGTTAACTATAATCGTAAAAAAAATATGTCTATTATTTAATAATGCTTACGATGCAAAAGTATAAAGATATTTATAAATTTTGGTTTGAATATAATCTTTTCTTCTCAGTACAATTTTTAAAATTTGTATTGCACACAAATACAGAATGATTCATTCATTGTTCTTTCTGGAAATATTGTGGAACCATTTTGACTTCATCAGTATCATTTTGCACTTCTTCAGCTTTTGCAACTATTTCTTGAAATCGACAACTCCACAAGTTTCAACATTTTCACAAAACTGCAACAAACCCTTATATTTCCTTCATCCTTACCATCAGGAGTTAACTATATTCTGAAAACTAAAAAACTTCAGTATGTTTAAATGCGGCAGAATTTCTGAACTGTAGAGGCAGGCATTATAAAAATTGCCTTTGCAACAGGACCATTAAAACAAGACCAAGGGATCGTGGTTCGGTTGTATTTTTAAATAAATCATTTATAAACTTACATCTTTATATTAGTTTTGGCTTGCTTTCGCTATCTAAAAATTAAAGTACAACTCTGCTCTAACATATGTGAAGTTAGAATCAAGTTAAATCACAGATAGAAGATTAACAAAATCATTTTTCTTATTCTGCTAATCTAAAGGTAATCTGCTATATTTGCATTTTAGAATGTACAAAAATGATATTTTTTGCAATAAAAATTTTTTTGAAATGTACCATGGTCTAACACATCAATAAAAAATTTATAAATTATTGTAATTTTTAGAATTTTGTAATAAAATTTCAAATTAGAAAATTAATTTTAATAAATCACTATTTTCTACTAAAAAACAAAGAAAAATTTTATGAGTGTAAAAGATTGATCAAATGTACATACTTATGTCTAAAACTTTGCTTTCCTTGTTGATAAAAAAGTGTACAAATCTCAAATTGAAAATGGAATCAAAATAATTCTAAAAAGTTAATAGGTAATTTAAACAACACAAATAAATTGTAAACAAAACAATAACTTGCACTAGTAATTTATTAATTGTATCAACAGTAATAATTATACAACTAATATTTTTAGGTTATGAAACTTAGAACATAATTTGGTGCCTAAAATGAGGTTGAAGCAACTTATTCTGCTTCATACCCAACTTCAGATTATACCGGTCTTTCACTCTTTTCACATATGATATATCCCTTGCTTTCTTGGCAGCAATTTTAGCCGTGGTTGCAGTGTATCCTATAGACTGGTAGTATTGCAAAACCTTTTTCACTTTTTGTTTGCTATTAGATTGAACTGGTTTCAAATTTTGTTTATAATACAAACTTAATGATCGATGACCCACAGTGGCACCGGAGGGCAGCACTAGTTCATAATCAGCATCACTCAATAATTCATCCATTTCAGCAACATCAACTGGTTCATCTTCACTCTCAACTTTAGAGTAATCATAGAGATCAGCATAATCTAAGAGTGCTTCTCCTTCGTGTAACATTTTGCAGTGACCTTTGTCTATCATATGCTGCTTTACAGACTTGACAGATTTAAAACCTCTCCCTTTACCATTGCACCATAAACATATGTGATCCATGTGAATTTTAGCAGCTAGAGTACCAATTAAAGCATCTAAATCAGTAAGATATTCAATATCAGGAATGAAAAAGGAATGAGCAGAGGTCATGTGGGATACATTGCTCTCGGTTGAATCGCTAACGTTATCACAAAATAAACAGTCGTTTGTATCAATTATAATTCTCTTTCCACCTTCATCGTCATTTTCGTCACAACTTTCCCATTCACCTTCCTCATCGTCATCTTCCCAATCGTCGTCATTATCAGATACATCATTTGCAGCTGGTTCAGCGATAGGTTTTTGGTCGCTTGTCGTAGGTTTTATTTCTTTTCGGGGCGACTTTTTAGGTTTCCTTGCTTCGACGTCCAAGTGTTTCTTGGACTTCAGGTGGTTTTCCAATGCATTGTTGGAAGAAAAATGCTTGTTGCAAGATTCGCATCGTAGTGAAACTTTTTTATCTTTTTCAGCTTCACTTTCTTTGAAGGCAGCCAATCGTTTTTCGTACTCTTCTTTAGACAGCGGAGGTAGCTCAGCAATTTGTCTTTTTAAATTATATCTATGCCAATCAGTTTTGTAATGATCATGATGAAGTTGAGGGACAGAAAACAATAATTTGCAAGCAAGACAGGTTAATGGCATCTTGATAAATTTAAATTGTTTAAAAATCTGATTATAAGACGTATTAAATAAATCTAGTTACTAAACAAATTGATAACATGAACGTTTGCACAACATTACGTCACAAGCACGACGATATGCAAAAACAAAATCAATTTTTAACCATTGTTCGAAATTTGAACCTTGCTTCTAGCTTTCTTACTCTTTACTCCACTAAGTTTGACAGCGTTACCTAGTGGCCATTTAGTGAAACTAAAAAAGAGGTTTCTGCCATTATGGATATTTGATAGTATTGTAAGACATTTGTCCTTGTTGAGGAGAGGAGTTGAATATGAAACATTATGCAGTAGCAAGAAAATTGTTTTTATAGAAAAGAGTAGATATTTGAGCTTAAACAAAGTTGATAATTTCAATTATTAGTTATCACATTTAGTTTAAAAAAATTGCAGTAGAATCAATTGAGATCCAAATAAAAAATTTTATATTTATAATTAATATATTATAGTATACACGAAACGTATTCAATTCGCAAAAATAGAAATGATTTCCTTTTTTAAAAGACAAAGATGGCCAAATTAAAATTTTTTAATCAAGTATGGTGGCGAATATGAGAAATTATTTCTTTGTTTACATATATATATATAACGTCGTTGATAAGTGGAAGGATTAAAACAGGTCTTAGGCAGGGAAGGAGGGTACAAAATTTATTTCCTAATTATTAGACAGAGCAGTCAGGAAAGTGTACACGAAAAGTTGTGGCTCTCGATTATATGTTAGGGAAAATCTTGCAAAGTAAATCCGTAAAATGTTTCAATTTAGGGACAGAGGGAAATCTTAGTAATTGCTATTGGTTTATGAAATAGGTCGAGTGATTCCAACGAAGATTAAAGGGTAAAATGTCTTTATTTAAATTCATGCATACTTTGGCCAAAAATATATTTAAGGACAGGATGAGAATTTAAAAGTGTGAGAAAGCATTTCGATTAGAATAATAAAATAAAAAATAAGGATATTCAGAAAAGAGCTAACATAGAAAGATTAATTGAAAGATAAATTTTACGAATTGCAATTTTATTTTTGATTTAAAAATCTGACTTACACTTACAATGATTTTGACCACCACTATAAATGATAAGTTCAAACAAAAATATACGACATGGGCATGTGAATCAATCATTGAAATGGCCATAAGGCCTCAGACGCCCAGTTCCACTACAACGAACGAGCGAATCAATCATTGAAGTGCTGGAAAAATTAAGCAAATTAAGATCATCTATTTCAGTATGTCTGTAAATATTGTGGGCAGATAGGGTCCTGCTTAGCATTGAATTAAAATTTCTGGTTTGGCATCTATGCATTTATTCGACAGCATGTCTCTATCATTGTCCAACACAGCAGCAGGGATGTGCTCGTGCATTATTCTTGGTAGTAGAGGAACATATTTAAATGAAGAACAAAGTTTTATGTACAACCGAGACCGCAAAAAGCTGTAGTAACATGGCACTGCTTTTTTAACTGACATGAATGGTTATAATGGTATTGAATGTATGGACAGAACTTGTTTATAATACTGATGGGGCTGGAAAGCATAGATAAACTACATCGAACGTTTGTAATATGTACTAGAAACTGGTACATGTATCACCCGTTTTTATGTAGTGTGCAATAAATGAATAAATAAAATTAGATATGACCTCGTGTTAGGCTTGTCAGGTACTATAAGGTTCAAATGGTGGACCTTAAATATTCTAATTATTTAATGATAACTGTTAATTAAGTCACGGCATCAGATACAAAAACGTACCTTTTCTGCATAAGTATACCTTTTCCTCCCGACACATTTGGGAAATATGGTTACAATAGTTTAATTAGAAGAGCGATCTAAAGTTTGAACCCCTTTTAATGTTAGTATTACTTTTTATACATTCCACCATATCTCGAGAACTTTTCAAGTGAATCATAGAATTTTTGCACTAAATTATAAAATATATTTCGCTAACGATAATTTCATAAAAAAAATTTCGTGTAATTATTTTTGTTTACTATTTTATTTAATGATAACCGAGAAAAACTTGGATTGCTTGTAAGGTATATAAAGTTTTTGCGATATTTTAAAGCTATTTTAAATGCCAAAATAAAAATAATTATATTTTTTGCTATTTTAAATGCCAAAATAAAAATTTGATCAAAATTGGTCAAACGTTCTCGAAAAGTATTTTTTTACTAATATGACTTTTTCAATGAATTACATAAATTGTATACACATGAATTTGATAGGAAAATTTTAAAATTATTTATTTAAAGAAAGTACATAGCGCATTATTGCGTCTGATTCCGCATTTTAATTAATAGTAAAGCACTGAAAAATTATCACATTTGAGACTAACTCTATGAACCATTAAGATAGGTCTTTAGTAATTGAAATTCCGATCACTGCATCATAAGTTATATTAGATGCTATCATTTTTTTACGTACTGTTTGTTATATATTTGTAAGTAAACATTTCTTTGAAACTGGATAGTTCATTTAATAAACTAATTCTGTAATTCGATTGACAAATGAATAAAACAAACTACAATAGTAATAAATACAAAGCATTTTATCGTGATCTTTATTAAATATTTAAGCAATCAAAAATTTACAAAATCGTTTATAAACATTTTAACAAAACAGTTTTAAAACATAAAAATAATTTTTGATTAATTTGTTTCAAATAGTACGTATAAAATATTAATATTTAAAGGAGAAAATAATAAGCGAATTTTTCTAGCAAATATATCTTTAACAGTTGAAGAGGTTTGGGGAAAAAATTTAAGTGACATTTCAGTGAATTAGAAGACAAAAACACCAGCATTAATGTTATTTAATGCCCTCTTTTGCTAGGCTCATCAATTTTAATTTGAAGCGTTACAAGTTACTTAGATTTTCATTTTACAAACAAGATATATTCTAATGATAATATCACCTTTTGAGCTGTTCCCCCTTAGTTTAACAATATGAAAAGTTTTATGTTTTCAATGTGGGATTTAGAGTATTTTAAACTCTAAACTCTTTAGCTCTACCTTACAAAATGAATTTTTATTACGAGTCATTGTAAACTACTTGAATAAAAGTGACACCAGCGAGAGAGCTAAGAGGATGTTTCTAATTAAATAAAAGGGTTAGTTTTATCAAGAGAATAATGGAAATGCCACTCTTTTTTTATTAAATGACTAAAACTTAATATAAATTACCATCTTCTAACCTCACTTAAACTTTCAAAAGCTCGTTATCAATCAATGCCTCTGAATTGAGGTTTTATTGACTTTTATCAATTTAGAAATGATTTATTTATTTATTTATTCAAAAAGTAAGAGATATATGCAAAATACTCAAATTGAAGTAAGTGCATTAATATGCTACATCAGTGTATAAAAGTAACAGAATGTGTAAATTATTAATTGGAGATTGACTATTAGAGATTGAAAGCAATTTAACTTGTTGGGCTGGGATGCATAATAATCCCAGAATCCCAGATTTTGAAAAAATTATAAATATATGCATGAATAATTTTACTGTATCAATTATTTCTAATGCTAATAAATCAATGAAAAATTTCAGTGTTTTGTTAATTTTTACGAAATATTTTTTTTAGAGGTGGTGAAAAAACAGAGTAAAAAAAAGTAAAGTTAGCCCATTTTTCATACTTAAGTCAGTGCAAGAAAATATAACCGTTCGATTATCAGGTCATTCTTTGTCATATACATGTTCGAATTATATACAAGTCGTGATCATTTTACATCGAATTTATTGAATCAAAAATCAAATTTTTAAATGACGTACTTTTGCTATTACATATGCTACGGAGGATGGAAAAAAATGTTCCATGAAATATATAATTGTTCGTAGCATTGTCTTTATAAGAAGTTTTAAAGCATCAACAAATATTTTAAATCGCATAAAGAACGACGTAATTGATTTTTCAAATCATGATATAAGCAACGACTTACACATTTATATTTTATTTTAAACATTTTTAAATAAATTTGTGTGAATTTAAATATCTTTCTTGACAGACTTAAGATAACCTTAAGACATTGAAGGGTCCCGGGAAGTTTATTCATTTTTAGAGTGCGTTTACGTGACAACACACATCTCATCATTGTATACAAATAAAAGCAACGCTTTATTTGCAATATTATAAGCAAATTTTGTAAACATGATGTCACACTATGACTTCAGTGACAACCACAACCCATGGCTACCATGTCATCGTACTGTTTCAATATCACATTCCCCACTTCATCGAAGTACAAGAGCGAGATGGAGAGTAGTCTGTCCGGAACACAGCATGGCAATTTCACAGCGTTCGTTAGACCCAGTTCGTGTGCTATGCTCTGCACTGTGGCGTGATTTGTGGGACGCTGATTTTGTCCCAGGGGAAAGGAACAGTCACCTTTGCACTGATAAGCATTGTAGCCTTTTGGGCTGATAATCCAGGCTGCCCATCCAATACGGTCAAAGTCGATGTAGAGATCGTGCCTCGAACACGATCCGTTTTTGTCAGAATGTGACCCTAAACTAATTACGTCTCCCCTCTTAGTTCTTGTAAGATCCGAACTGGTAGAAAAATTTGCTTCCAAACCTGAAATAAATTTAAAATAAGAGAACATTTAATTCTTTAGTATATTTTTAATGAAATAAATTAATTAAAACCCTGAAAATAAAAACTGCTGCAAAATTGCAATCATGCAAATGTTGCATTGATCGAAATGAGGAAAGGAAGTTCATAACTTTCTAGCTTAAAGAAAAGCTGATTCGTAGTAAGTTAAAAACTGATTTTTTTTTTCAATACCATAATAATTTAAAGAAAAGTATTACAAAATATTGCCATCCTTTATAATGATTTTAAAATTGCTCGTATTAAAGCTAAAAAAAAGTTATTAACTTCTTACGCTCATTTTGGTGGATTCGAACTTTGCACGGCTAAAAAGGACACTTTTTTCTAAAAGCTTCCAACATGGTCTTTCAAATTGGACCAACAGTTTTACCATGAAAAAATTTTCCAAAACATTTTTTGCTAAATGAAAAATTAATTAGTATGCATTATTTTGATCAAACCCTATATAGGCTAACATGAATGACGTAAAATTTGAAGTGTTGCTATTTGGCGATATTACAACAATGTGTACCATTTAATAATCATTCAAATATTTAATTTTTTAAATTATTAAATTTTATTAGGCAAATGACATAAAAAATAAGATTTAGATTTTTTTTTTAAAATCTGAAAATAGAGAATTTATAAAAATTTTATGGCTTGCAATTCAGAAATTAGTTCATTATTGACAAATTAATTAATAAAGATTAACTATTTTATCTAAATTTCTCATTATATTATGTATATTTCTTCATGCTGATGCGTTATAACTTTTGCGAAAAAATTACGTTGATATGATTTGTTGTTGTTGTTCATTTACGTCGCACTAGAGCTGCACAATGGGCTATTGGCGTCGGTCTGGGAAACATCCCTGAGGATGATCCGAAGACATGCCATCACAATTTTGATCCTCTGCAGAGGGGATGGCACCCCGCTTCGGTAGCCCGATGACCTGCACGCGAAGTCGAGCACTTTACGGTAGAACAGTTTGACGAGGATCAATACCGCACACCCTCGGTCCCTACGCAGGCTGATCCAAGTAGTCACCCACCCGCACACTGACCGTAGCCAGTGATGCTTGACTTCGGTGATCTGCTGGGAACCGTGTCTTAACGATCACTGCGGGACACGTTGATATGAAGAGAAATATGACGCGTTAAAATAACTTTACAGTAACAAACTTTTGAATCATTATAACGATTAAATAAAAAAATAGTCAGCTTTTCAAAACTGCATCTACCCATATTTTAAGAATTATAAATCCGAATCTCTAAATATTTCTTTGAAAAAGTATACTTCTTTCTAAAAAAGTGCATTTTTGATTAATATAAGCATTTTCTATTTTTGCTACAGTTAACTGTACCACATTCTAAGGATATTTCTTTAAGATATTACCGAAGAATTTTACAGAATGAAAAACCGACCACCCAATCAAAAGTTAGACGGTACACTCATCGCAATAATGTGAGCTATTGCAATGAGACATCACTAACTCTTAGGATTTGGACATCAGCACAGAGACAGAAATTCTAGGCTTCGATACTGTGATGATAGTACACTTGCTTATAGTACTACCAAAATATTCATCTGTATAGCATATCGCTGTGCTTTTTAGTGTGTTTCTGCATTTACATATAGGATGTATTTGAACTAATGGTCTAAAAAAGAAAAACTGTTAGGCTATACGTCTTACCTTCAGAAGAAGGTGCAAATTTACCAACTGTTTGCCGACTGTCATCCACAAATAAAACTAATAGAGGTAGTTTATTACTTCGATTGCCTTTTGCAAACTTCACTAGTCCTTTTGGAACTGGCTCATCATCAAGACTTCGAATACTTATGGTTAGACCTAAAAATTAATTACATTTACTTACATGTATAACAGATAATTAAGATTTTTGTAAGATATCACAATATAACTACCAATTTTTACGCTTCTTGGGAATTCATTTACTTGCTGGAAAAATTTATGTTTTAGTCTTAATGGAATTTAAATGATTTTGACCACCACAGCATTTAAAACCATACTATAAAGTTTCAAGAACTCAATAAATTTAACCCATTTCTGCTTAATTTGTTTCATTAATTAATTGTTTGTGACAATCACTTGACAAAATTTGCCATAAAAAGCGTATGGCATAGCAGCTATGCGAGAGAAAAAAATTAAATACTAATTTTATAAAATGGACCAAAAATGACAAATCTTTATTTATCGAGTTTATTTCATTACAAAGTTATAAACGCGACACACACAGCAAAAATAGTTGCACCTCTTATTCTAAACAAATTTCTCCCAATACTTGATCCAGGAGTTTCCTTGTCTTTTGGATTGGGTTCAAAATTACAAAGCTACGGAGTTGAACATTAGTAGTCTTAAACCCAAAAATTGGGCAAGTTTATTTAAGTGTTGATAAAAGAAACCGAAACTCTGCAGGCTTCAGTTTATAATTTTCTACCACTTAATGAAAACGTTTATGGAAATCTTAGCAATCGGAATTTCTGATAGTAAACGAAATGATTTCTTTTCATATTTTTCAGAAGAGTAAAAAGACCGCTTCAATTTTCCAGATTTCCATTATTTTACCAGAACTTCTGTAGCGCAACACGCAATCGGTACTATTGAGTAAATATATTCCATCAGTAGGTAACATACATTTATGTTCACTAATCACTTAATAGGTAATTAATATTTATGAAATTCCCCGTTTTATTTCATAAAATATTCATGACTTTATAAGAAAATATTTAAGATACGATTTTATGATCATTTAAGTAAGTGATTACTTAACATGAAATACGTATTATAACCTTGAAAACTTAATAGATCATTTACATCGTAAATCGTTCAATCGCTTCAATCGGTACTTTATGATCACAGCACTCGGTTTTTAAAATTAATACTTTTTGTACAGAAAGTTTCGAATTCAGTTTACCTGAAATAAATATTGAAACCGCTTTGTATATTCAAGGTCGCGTAAAAATCTTTTTGTTTGCAAATAATAATAATAACAACAATAGTAAATAAATAAATAAATAAAATAAAAATAATAAAAATAAAAATTTTAATTAACTTAGTCTTTAAAGTAGCCTGAAAAGGAATAAATAAAATATTTTTTTATCTCTGACATTAAAAAAATAAAATAAAAAAATATTACGTTTGGTAGACAGAAAAGGAGAAAATAAAATATTTTTTATCTCAGACATTAAAATGAAAATTTTAGTAACTTAGTCTCAAGAGAAGACAGTAAAGGAGAAAATAAAATAGTTTTTATTTCAGATATTAAAACAATAAAATAAAAATTTTAATTAATTTAGTCTTCAAAATAGACTGAAAAGAAATAAATAAATTTTGATTTTTACTTAAGATGCTAAATAAATAAAACGAAAGTTTTATTAACTTAGTTTTTAAAGTTTACATCATATATTAATTTTTAATGCTGTATGCATTTTTTAGTCAGCAAGAAAAAGTAAAACTATTCTAGATGTTTTAAATAATTTTACTATCAACATGGTTCTAAAATACCTATAGTTATAGGCTTATCGGATAATTCGGTTCCTTGTAATTTACAGCCGTCAGTTGTTACATTTATTGCAATGAATCTTTTTAGGCTCAAAACTAAGTGACATGAGCTAAGTTTTCCAATGAGCCTTACGACAGGCCGGGATAGCCCGGTAGGTAGGGCGCTGGGCCCATGTCCAAGAGTTCGTGGGTTCGATCCCCGCCGGCCGATGTAGTAAATGGTGACTGATGCACGTTAAATCTGTCGAGTCGCAGAGTCCTCCATGGTCCCATAGCAAATCAATACCTCTAAGGGTACTGATCTAGAAGTCCACTTGTCTTCTGGATTGGTTCAAAATTACAGGGCTATGGAGTTGAGCATTGGTAGTCGTAAATCCAAAATTGGGTCGGCTGCTCAACGACGGATATAAAATAAAAATTAAATGAGCCTTACGACATATACATTCGAGAAAAGTATAGAAATACTATATAACACATATATAATTTTGTTGCTCTGGTCTGCAAAGTTCACTGCATGGTAAACTTACAACAAACTTAACAGTGAATAACTTTTGATCTTATAATTGGGTGATGCATTTTTATTTTTATCATGCACTCAGAGGGGTTTTCATCAAAACTGTAAATTTTCAAGAGAAAACTTAAAGCCTTATAATCATTACCAAGATTTAATTCATTATCTTTTATCCAATCAGCAACAGCTTGTTTCACTGAAAATATCTCCCACCCAGTTGAATGAAGGCTGATTCTTCGGGTTTCCAAAACTCTTTTTCGCTTCTTCCTTTTAGATTTCACAGGAGGCAACACTTGATAGACTTTTAGCTGAAAAGAGACAGCGAAATTAAAAAAGTTAAATGACAAATAGTAATTAATTACACACCTGCCAATTTTTATCCTTTCTGAAAATTAACTTTACAAGAAAAAGTAAAAGATGTAGGTAAAAATAACTTTTTGTCTTTGTTACAGGCTTATTAAACCTAAACACAATTACTTATATATGCGATTGACATATTTACATGGTTGTTGAAAACATTTTAAATTAAATTTATTAACACGTTGAATGCCACGGGGGTCACCTGTGACCGGCGAAGCCAAGATAATTCGAAACACATAATTCGAGTAAATGTTTAATTTTTTTATATTTTTATCGTTACTAAAATGGTTTGAAGAAATTAATGCAATATGGAACACACGAAAATAGTTTAATTTATATACACAGAGATGCCAACTTGCTCCGGACAGCGAATAAATATTTCCAAGTGGTAGTTTATTAATTGTGATTCTTGGTTTAATACATTCAATTTGGTAGATTTTTTATGCACCACTATTTCTAAACAATTCGTAGGCTTCTATAAATCACCACTTTTTTCAGATATGTCATGTTAAACCTTTTAAAAAACTAGCAAAATCTGTCTAATATTTGCAAATTTTGTTTGTAATTATTTACCGTTCGGCCAGACGAGCGAGCCATGTAAAATTAGCTTGGCATTCAACGTGGTAACTGAATAACTAAAAAGAAATTTAAAATGGTATTATGTCATTTTAAAAATAAAACATCATGAAAAATCTGGAACAAGTAGGTAGCTATGCGACTAACAAGGGAAACTAGGGAAGTGTGACTCGCCAATTTTGAAATAAACTAGTGGGATGTATGCCTTATGAGGAATTATTTTAGAGGGAAACATTCGTTTCGGCCCATAGAAGGTCCTGTGAGAGATAAAAAATAATTCAATATATAGAAAAATTGGTATTTTATTACTTCAATGCAGACTATTAGTTATTGTATTTGTCTCATAATGTAATTAATTGGATAATTAATTAATTTGCTAATTAATAAATTAATTAACATTCGATTCGGCCCATAGAAGGTCCTGTGAGAGATTAAAAATAATTCAATATATAGAAAAATCAGTATTTTATTACTTCAAGGCAGACTATTAGTTATTGTAACTGTCTCATAATCCAATTAATTTGTAATTAATTGGATAATTAATTTTCTATTTAATAAATTAATCAGGAAATTAATGAATTGTTAATTAATTGTTAATTAATTATTAATTGATTTACAATTACATACTCCAATTAATTTGGAAAGTTTTTTGAAAGAAAAATTTAAAAAATTTGATGTCAATTTTTTTTAAAAATTAACCTAACAGGTTTTTCTGAAAAACTATAGATATATAAAATTTTCGAAATCAATTATGCATTATATAGTACGTAAAAGTACCACAAAATTAATTGGAGTATGAGACAATAACTGATAGTCTGCATTGAAGTAATAAAATACCGATGTTTCTATATATTGAATTATTTTTTATCTCTCACAGGACCTTCTATGGGCCGAAACGAATGTTTCCCCCTAAAATTATTCCTCATAAGGCATACATCCCACTAGTTTATTTCAAAATCTGCGAGTCACACTTACCTAGTTTCCCTTGTAAGTGATCAACATTACAGAAATGCCAACTGTTCCAGAAGAGACTAAATATTTTTTAAAGCGGTAGAAAACTAGATGCGAACTTTTTAAGAGTTTCAATTCGGCATACCTGGAATAAAGTGGCGTATTACATAAGCTTTTGAATTATTTAAAAGTAGTAGTGAGTAAAAGCCTTATTACATCAAATTTACTAAACCTAGAATAGAATCATACATTAAAAGATTACCATTCGAAAATATTTATCCGCTGTCCGGAGCAAGTTGGCAACTCAGATATTTTGTAAAGCTCTAAGTAAATTCATAGTTGCCACAAATATACAAATTTTTGCTCAAGATTTTATTCTAATATTTAATATTAATTTTTCTTCTTAATTCTTTATCATATAAACGAGTCATATTAAAATGCGTTTTTTTAAATTTCTACGATCCATACAAAAGTTTAAAAAGTGGTAGCAAAACTACTTCGTTTCCTCTCTGTTTTTCAAAGAAATTATCCATTCGTGATTATTGCAAACATAAATGATTCAGTATTTATGTAATCAGTGCTACAATCGTAATGTTTTAATCGTAATGTCGTAAATATTTTATAAAATTGAAGTTGTTGCTGTAGTGACAAATTCGCTTCAACTTTTTTGAAATCTTGCCTACCACTTTTTCAAAATTTTAACCTATAGCAGCTGCAATACAAATTTTAGAAAAGTTACCCGCATGCAATGCGTGTAACACGATTTTGATTGCCACTACACATAAATGTTTGTTAATAATATGATACATACCTGCCAACTTTCAATCCTTTCGATGACATTTAAATTATAATTTTAGGCAGAAACTTACGCTGTATTTTGAAAGGACTTATCAGTATTACATATTAATATATATGCTTACTTTTTCTAAAAATAGTGGTGGCAAAAAGATTATAAATTAAGTTTATAAAAGCAAGGAATATATATAAAACATACATTTTACTACCACTTTAAATATAGAAATAAAATTTTACACCAAATGCGTAAAAGTTGGCAGGTATGATGAAACTGAGCCAAACAAGTGCAGAAATGCCATGAGCGACAGAATTAGTAAAAAGTGATACTCAATTCATTTTTATTTATATACATACCTGCCAACTTTTACGCATTTGGTGTAAAATTTTATTTCTATATTTAAAGTGGTAGTAAAATGTATGCTTTCTATATATTCCTTGCTTTTATAAACTTAATTTATGATGTTTTTGCCACCACTATTTTTTTAAAAATTAAGCACATATAATAATATGTAATACTGTCATGTATGTCCACATGAGCTTAATCAAAACTCAGCATGTGTTTCTGCCTAAAATTGTAATTTAAATTCCAAATTTACTACCACAGGGGAAAATCATCCTCGAAAGGATTACAAGTTGGCAGGTATGTATATATAATATCTTAAATTTTTTAACCGTAACTACCACTGGGACTTACATTACAAATTTATTCACATTTAAACCATTAACACATATTATAATCTATGTGCCTCAGGTTCCCAGATAAAATTCTAATGATGATGGTGATTCTTTCAATAGTAAACGAAATAAAAAAAATAATAATACAATTATGTTGCTAATTTTAATAGTCACCATGTTTTGTATTTTTAGTCGCCCATGGCAACCCTGCATGTGGTAATATGAGAAATATATTTCTGTTTACAATTACCTTTCAAATATGGTTTGATTACCCCTCGAAAAAAAAGTATTTTGGAAGAGTAAGATTTGGCAAGTATGAAAAGGAACACAAACACCTATTTTTGACGTAGTATTAAGGGGACAGACACTTCACGATGAAAAACCCGAAAATCGACCAAATTATACTTTTTTCAATTTTTGTTTAAAAAAATAATAGTTATATCTAGCTACAATTTAAAAAAAAAATTTAAATTTCAGTCAATTTTTGCAAAGTTATAAGCATTTCAAGATTTGCAAACAAGGTTTTGTAAACTGTCTGTTTTTATTGTTAAACTGTTTTTCTCAATGTTGTTTTTTACGATAATATTCAAACTTCGAAAAGTTCCTTGCGCATGAGTTTTGAATAAATCTTTATTTTTTCTTCATATATATGATTGGTCTAATGTTCCTTAACCAATGTGATATAAATAAAAGCTGAATACTCACTGAATATTTTTTAAATTACTTTAAATTGTTATTTAAATTTAAATTTTTAAAATTTATTTTTTATTTGTTTAAAATTAAGTGCTAAGTTGTTCAAACATATCCAATTTTATTTATACTTATTCAAACTGTAATATAAATGAGTTTCATACAGCTACGATAAAAACTCATGCGCAAGAAACATTTTGAAATATTGGAACATTTAGTAATTTACCTTGCGGATAAATTATTAAAAAAATTATAGCTTTTCAACAAATTAATATTTCTGCTTCAAATTTTGGGAATATCTTTCTAAATGCTTTATTCAATATCTAAGAAATTTTCATTAAAATTGGTTGATATTTAAAAAAAATCATTTTGAACCTGAAGTGTCCCCTTAAGCAATATGGTATTTTGCGCACCCTGTTTTTAACTTTTTGTTGCGTTACGGTTTAGTCCTCCCACTTTCTCTTGTTTTTGACATAGTATTTTGTTTTCTACTCTTTACCTGCATTCTGGAAAACGGCGAAGGTAGAATCGCGACTACAATTAAATTAGGCAAAGGGTTACTTGTGAATAAGTAGTGATAGATATGTATAATTTGACACTTTAGAAATAAAATCTGAAATTAGATTTTTTTCCCTACCGTATGTTATTTTTAATTAAAATTGAGGGTCCCATCTAAAACACTTGAATGCTTCACATTTAGCAAAACATTTTCAAAACTCTTTGAAAAAAAGGCAAAAATGTCATCATACGAAAACAAGATAACTCTCTTTTTTATTAATAAAAATCCGATTTACAATAAAAAATTAAAACCTAGCATTTACTAAACAAATACAGACAATTTTATTCTGACATGCTTTTTACAATTTGTAGAGTAACATTTTGACTTAAGGCGTTTTGAAGTTTCATTCTTCAAAAAGAATGAAAATTATTTAAATTAACCGAAAAACTGTCTTGATATTGAATAGAAATTAAATGTTAGGAATTTGAAAGTCGCAAGAGATTTAATAAAAATAAAGTTCAACTCTGTTCATGTCACCTTTAGGGTAATTCATGTCACCTTTAGGGAAGAAAAAAACATCCGCAGAAAATAATTCGACGCATTGTTTATTAATTTTCTAAAGGATTATATGAAGTAAAGGGTGGACTGACTGACTTTAGTACAGTTTTAATAAATCTTCAAGAGTCATAATTTTAAAGGGAGAGGAATTTTTATCCAAAAAGTGAAGCACGACTTGTTCATTAATCATAATCATTATACTTTTGAATGTTTCGTCTTTTTGTTCAAATGCTTATGGACAGGTTTTTAGAATTTTAATTAATGCAAATATGTCTACAATTCTTAAATATATTCAAATCATTCCTGTCTTTTCTTTCTACTAACTGTGAAATATTTTCTCTCTCTAAGGATTTTAAGATAATTTTCGTGGAATCAGTATTGCATGAAATTGCCAAATTTTAATTTCTCTTAATAGCTGCACATTTAACAAGTGACCACCCTTCTCTTGGATTTCTTGGCTTAAATTTTAGGATTAAAATTTTCTGTCCCGAAATGGGGTAATTTCTTGTTTTTTTTATTTATTAACTAAATTGAATTTTATTATTATTTAGTGCTTTTAACTAGTTAAAATAGCATGTTAAAGTACTTGGAGCTGAGTTAAAAAATAAGAAAATACGTAAGTTAAATCTAGTTATGCACCTTGTCGAGAAGTTTCTACTCTCCTAAAACTAAAGCCTTTAACCCTCTAAGCATTAGTTCAGCAAAAATAACTTTTTTAACACGTTGCATGCCACGGGGGTCACCGGTGACCGGCAAAGCCAGGAATATTGGAAACACATAATTCGAGTAAATTTTTAATATTTTTATATTATTATCGTAACTAAAATGGTTTGAAAAAACTAATGCAATTAAACACACAAAAATAATTTTATTTATCTACACAGAGATGCCAACTTGCTCCGGACTGCGAATAAATATTTTCAAGTGGTAGTTTATAAATTGTGATTCTTAGTATAATAAATTGAATTTAGTAGATTTTTATCCATCTCTATTTCTAAACAATTCGTGGCTTATATAATTCACCACTTTTTTTCAGATAGGCTTTTTGCTACTTAGTGTAAATATTTATGCATATGTCTTCTGTAAACTTGGCAGAAGAGCTGCAAAATTATAGCAGTGTCAGCATATATAGCAT
Source organism: Parasteatoda tepidariorum (assembly GCF_043381705.1). Classification (NCBI taxonomy): domain Eukaryota; kingdom Metazoa; phylum Arthropoda; class Arachnida; order Araneae; family Theridiidae; genus Parasteatoda; species Parasteatoda tepidariorum. The sequence goes on along the minus strand of NC_092209.1, from coordinate 53,985,024 downwards.
ATATTGGATCTTTAAAAACATATGAATTAGAAATCAAAATTTTTATTACACATTCTTTTTGTCTGAAATCGCTAAATGAATAATGCAGAAATAAGTGTCTTTGCCCTACTTTTAAAACTAAAATGAATAAACAATTCGAATTCTTCGTAATCTTAATTTTTCGATATCTTTAACACTCATAACCAGGCAACAACAGAAACACCTTTTCAAATCAAATGTTACAAATAAAGAATGGTTCAGACTCAAATTTATCTTTTTTGATTGCTAGCTTGCCTTATTTCAGCGTCTCGAGCACCTAACAAAAATATTAGTATTTTTTTTTTTAATCGAACAGAATTTCCAGAACGATATCAATATCGATGTCTTTTTAATGAATCCATGATTGGATGTATGTCCTAATCATTGGAACAAGATTTTTATCATCAGTGAAACAATTATCAGAACGCAGACAATTATCAAACCATTAACCTGAAGATTAAATTATAATTAAGAAACCCTGAGGAAATATTAGACATTGAAATAAAAAAATAGTAATAAGAAAAAAAAGAAAGCCTCTTAACATAGTCTACCGAAATTATTTAATTATAATAAACATTTGCATTTAAGAAAAAATTGTGTTTAGATGTTCTTCAAAAGGAACCTTCGGATCGACAACCTGCTACTCTGAAAATAAAAGATTTTTTTGAGTTTCATTTAATTCCAAAGTTTTTTCCGTTTTGTAAAGCTTGTTACGATAATAGATGTAAAACTTGCCCCCATATAAAAAACATAGAATTCAAAATAACGATAGCTGATTAATCTGAACAAAATAATTCATAAAATCAAGAGTTACTAATAAAAGTACTTAGAAACTAAATATTAGTCTACCTCTTGCTAACTCTGGGAAAATCTGAATTAAAAAGCGTATAAGTTAGCTACCGTCAAATTAACGGAGCTAATACATTTTGTGAACATACATTTTTCATTCCAGCTTGGCATTGTTTATAAATATAAGCTATTCAGCTCCAATTTCATGAATATTATTATGACTATAGGTAAAAAAATATAAATTATGAGAATTTGCAATGGATAATTTTCCACTGAAGTTACCTCTAATAATTTGCCAACTTTGAAAAAATCTTAATAAAAAAACGTATAAGTTAACTACTGTCAAATTAACGGAGCTAATACAATTTTTGAACATTGTTTTATTCCAACTTGGTATTGTTTATAAATATAAGCTATTCAGCTCTAATTTCATGAATATTGTTATGATTATAGGTAAAAAAAATTTAAATTATGAGAATTTAAGATAATTTTCCACTGAAGTTACCTCTAATAATTGTGATTTCAGCGTTTTGGCTTTTCTTTTTTCTTTAGTTCTTGGTTTCATTTTATATACATGGAATTCAGCTTCAAGTAGTTTGTCGGATTTTTCCATTGAAATATTAAAAAAGAAGTGAGAACGATGCCTTGATTCTGAAAATAAATAAATAAATATATAAATAAAATGAAAGAAAAGAAAAAAGATATATATTATAAATTATAAGTATAATTCTGCCTGCAACTGGATACATGCAACTAGAGAAGAAGAAGATCATTGATACACAGACACTTGGCCTATAACCTCAGTGCTAGCTGGTTATTTATAAACGAGATGGCGTGTTAATATTCTGGATATTGCTAGCTCAGGTGAAGTTAAGTTTCTCCACATAAGTTACTTAGAATGTTAATTAACGTGAAGTTAATTAAATACAACACCGTATCTCATATCAGATTTGTTAAAAAAAACTCTTTCGTGTCTACGTCTTTTATTTAACCTAGAATTATTATTTGTTTATGATTTTTATTGTAACCGTTATTATCTTTTGATCTAGCAATTTCGTTGCACAATTAGTTCGATTATGTTCTTCGTGGCTTCAGGCCTGTCTTTGTGTTAAGTAAGATATAAACAAGAGCTTTTTTATGAAAGAATATAGAATGTGACACTTAACAGAATTCATATTTGGCGGGCTAGGATTACTCGAAATAGAACGGAAAGAACAGTTGCTAGCATAAGCGAATGCCACTTTTCTACATCTAATTAGGATAAAAACACATGCTGATGTCGTTAAACTCATAGTGATTGAGTTCGTTAGTGATTGAATAGATTTTTTTAGGACGTGGGAACCCGGTATTCGGAGGTAAGGAACATAAATTAAAAGGTAAGGAACAAAAAGGATTTTGTTTCAAATTATAACCTAAGGTCTGGAGAGGTTGAAAACACTAATTTTACAATGTGCAAAAAATAAATAAACAGATAGATAATTTGATTTTTCGCGATATTTTAAGATTAGTAAACAATTTTAAATGAAATTATTTTTCTCAAAGTATGGAAACTAAAGAATCTCAAAATTTCTTCTCGAAGTTAAAGCTAACGCATTACAGTTTAGTGCTTTGAAAAAATAATTAACAAAAATTAGAAATAAAAAATAAAAAAATAATTGCACCCAAATAGTAGCAGCTAAAATACTAATAATAACTGCTTACAACTTTTAATAACGTTTTAAAGTGCACAAAATTTCTTCATCAACAAATCGAGAAGATAAAAATCATTAAGAAATTTCGACTTTGTGAAAGTCTTAAAATGCATAATTTATGATTTTAAGTGGATAAAAATAAAATCACCCTTCGTTAAAAATCAATATTAAGCCTAGAAATATTTGCCTGAAGACAAAGTAAATAGTTTAATATCTTACCCCTTTCGGCTTATAGATTTAAAGAACAAATTGATTTGCACGCTTAATAGACATCATTATTATCATAACTAAATGCTGCTTAATACTGTAATAATGCTGTATAATAAGAATACTGTTTAACATCAATGGAGAATTATTTCCTAGTATTTAAAAGCAAATGTTAAAATCGAGACAGTTATTATAGCAATAACAAATAAATTTTTAATAGTTAACTTTTTTAAAAAAATATTTTAATTTTTATTCTTACGTAACTCAACAACAAAAAACTCATTCTCACTTAGAAAAAATTTTGGTCAAAAGTACCGAAATATAGTAAGGCTTACTGCGTTTTGGCTCTATGGAAACACCACAAAAGCAGGTAATTCTTATCGAAACGCTGTGGTACTGATTTTTTATAAAATTAAAAATACAATAAGGTTTCATTATCATGCTGTTTGGTAATGTGGTAATTTTTTCTTGATACCGCAGAGCGTTGCATTTAATACATCTATTCGGTTAAATTTAATTTTCAACTTTATATTTTAACTAAATGTGTGGTAATAAGAACTATAATTTTGAAAGCCTGTAATTTTCAGCATATAATTATCATATTACTGGTTTAAATACCGCATATATTGAAAAGGACTCCATGGACAAATGGTATTTATCAAAAAAGTAAAAAATGGTAGGGCAAGTGTTTCAATATTAGAATTTATTTCAAAGAAACCAGTTAGTTCTTCCTTACAAAATGTATGAATAATATAAATATTTATGTTGTTGCATGAAGTTTTGACACAGTACCTTTTCAAAACTTAAATGGTAGGCAACAAAAGAAGTATGCACTTCTTTCGTAAAAGCACTCTCTTCAGCTTTGAAATATTTGTGTCCGAAAATTTAATGGATTAAAATACCACAGATCAGAGAACTAACATATATTTTAAGATACCCCAAATGCATTTTTTCAGATACGGTGAGATAAAATTTAAGATTTATTATTATGTAATCATATAGATTCTTTGAAGAAAAAAAAGTACGTATCAAAAAATAATAAATTTCGACATTTGTAAATTTTATTTTTGTCGTCAGTTTACCCTTACCTTACCACCATTAGGAAAAATATTTTCTAGAAACTACGGAAAATCCGCAATAGTTAAAGTCTCTGTATTTAATGGTCTCCAGGTATTACTTGAGTATGGTACGTGTGTAAACAAAAAAAAAAAAAAAAAAAAAAAAAAAAAAAAAAAAAAAANAAAAAAAAAAAAAAAAAAAAAACGTCTTTTTTTATTAACGTCTCTTTAAACGTCTTTCTTATAAAAAGATCTTTATTTCTTTTTTTTATAAATTTGCACTCAAGTAAATGTCAATCATGAGTAGAACGAGAGAGAGAGGGTGAGAGAGAGAAAGAGAGAGAGATGATGCCAGATATAAATCTGAGCAGTTATAATGATTTCTTTTAATAAAAATAAGAATAATATTGAGTGACCAGAACAATTCCTTATTTAAATTGTTATAAATTTCGTCAACGAGTAAAATTACTTCGCCTTTACTTCTTCTGATTGAGTCATGCAATTTGTATTTTTTAGGTTAAACTTTTTTGTTCAAGTTCGCTCAGGTAATCGTATATTTCTTTATGATTAACATGTTAATGAACAATTCTCATATAAAACTGAAAAAATAATTGTATATTTAGAAAACAAAATACTCTGTGTTCTTGTCGAAAATATTGACGTTTAAGTGGAAAAATTTGATGAATGAGAAGCATTTAGGTGGTTGGCGAGCAGAGAGAGGAGTTTCCTAGTATTTTTTTTTTTTTTTTTTCAAATGAACGCTAATTCTCCTGCAACCAACTTATATTGCAAATATCTCCCAATACTTGACCCAAGAGTTCCTTTGTCTTCTGTCTGGATTGGGTTCAAAATTACAAGGATACGGAGTTGAACATTGATAGTCGTAAATTGAAAATTCGATCGATCTTCTGTATCTTGTAATATAATCCTAGAAACGACCAACTATTGAAAAAGTTTAAAGACAAGTGAAAAGTAACAGAAACGTACTGTTTTTTATGTTCAACTCAGGATGCAATGTGTCTGTTTTCAAGAAACTTCAAAATTAGTTACTTAGTTTATTGACATATCGCCTGGTGGATTAGAAAATATAGTTCTATTCTGCGAGTCGGACTATTTCAACTGAATATCTACGTAAGCAATTGTTAATTTTGGCCTCAGATTGTGCCAAATTGTTGCTGCAAGCAAATTTTATGGTTTTTTAATGGTGCTATAATAAACTCTTTATAGCACCATAACGGCAATAATAAATTCTTTATTACAGCCGTTCCTATTACCGTTATGCATAAGGATTTAAAAAATCTTAGAAAAATTTAATAGTGTTAGTGAATTCACGAAAATTCTTATAATAGTTTTCTTTTTTATACTACCACTTTAGCTTTACGGAGTTTATGTCAAACAGTTCTCATACAGTTATATTTTCCTTATATAATAAAATAGTGATGGTCGCAAATATGTTAAATAACAGAAGTTTATCTCCTTTTCGTAAATACTATTCAGTTTTCATAAAACCAGCAAAAGTCCTAATTATAGGTGAAGATAAATACGTGCAAGAATGCTCTTGTGTAAGAATTATTTCAAATTAAGAAAATATATCAGTGATAAATGCATACTTTAGCTATTATTTAACTCAGTATATTATATAAGTATTTATGCTATATACTTATAAATTTACTCATCAGATAGTTTGTAGGAAAATTCATAATATTATTCTATAAACATTCCAAATTAAAATATTTTTCAAAGAATATCTCAATAGTCACATAGGACATTCCAAGACATTCCAATGAAGAATTCTTACTATTTCGTAAAAGTTTTTTTTTTTTTCTTTTTGAGAAAGGAAATAAGTTTAACCCAAAATATCGTTTGGTGATGAAATAAAATAAAGTAAGAAATAAAACGCAATTCTGGAATGAGTAAAAATTATCGTCAAGAGCAAATTCCCACACAAGTCGATGTTATGTATCCACTCATTACCCATAACTCAACTAATACATTAAGAACCGTTCACGGTAGCCTACGGCACTACGAAATGGTTCATTCTATATGATTATCGACTCGTCTATCGGTCCTTACGTATTTTAGAGACGGATCTTTTTCTTTGCTAAATATACTATCGATACTATTTCTTTTTGCCCTCACCTTCAAAGAATTACCCAATGACTCATTTGCAATTCAGATCGAACTAAGGCGGCTCCTTTTTTTTAGGACAGAAAGACATTAAAATTTTCCTGGGCGAAATTTCACAGATGATCTCTGGCAACAGTAGTTTTGTGCAAACGATATCGACCGATATTTGGAATAGCTACCGTTGCACTATCATAAGAAGTCTCATGCAATATAATCTTTAAGAGTGCGGAAAGAGTATTTTATTTTTAAGATAATCTCTTTCACATTATCATTTTTATTTATTATTCATTTCAGATTTTTCTTTTTTTATAATTTGCAATGTAAGATTGAAAATAAATGCTAATAATAAATAAAAAAAGCTTTGCCCTAGCTGTGTCAAAGAAGTTTCACAATATAAGATAGACTGGTTTTAAAATTATTGGTATTAAAGCTAAAAAGAAGTTATTAACTTATTCTTATTTTATTTTTATTCTTAAACTGATTCTTATTTTATTTTTATTCTTAAATTTATTATTATTTTATTTTTATTCTTAAACTTATTCTTATTTTATTTTTATTCTCAAACTTATTCTTATATTTATAAAAGAAGTTATTATCTTCCAACCAGTTAGTTAATAAGAAGTTATTGATTTATTTTGGTCGATCCGAACTTTGCATAAGTAAAGCTGCCATCATTTATAAAAGCTTCAAGTATGATCTTTCACATTATGTCAAGATTCTTGCCAGGTAATATCTTCCAAAACAATTGCTGGTAAAAGAAAAATTGTTTACATAGAGTTAGTGATAAATTTCTTTGATTAACCCCTGTATAGTTTCCTATGTATTTTTTTTCTACGCCGAATCATATGATGGCAAAATCAAGCTGATAGCTTAGAAGTTACACAGTAATTAATAAACATGAAGTATGCAAAAATGAAATTTATAATTTTATCTATTGAATTAGTACTGTCCATGTTTCTTTACATTGAATTATTTATATGAAATGAGACTAAGACAGAATCGACAAGACTATAATATTTCAAAAGTTACAAAAGTTTTTATGCATAGAAAATATAGTTTCTGTACTTATCCTGCCTACTTGATCTGATATGACGATATGAACATGAGAGTGTTTAGAACATACACATTGCTTGCGTTGAGATATATCTCACTTATCAAATTTTCTTTTTTCTTTTTTTTTTACCCTCTTTTTCCATAAGCATATTCAAGGTAGTTTCATAATCTTTCTTCGGGTAGGGAAGTCCAAACCACAACTTTAAAAATATTTCTCAACACTTTGTTAATTATTTCCGTATTGAGCCATACGTTTGTTTATTTATTTATTTCCAACACAGAACTGGCTTGTTTACGGACACCTTGTAACGATCAGTAATTTATATACCCTTGAAATATATTTTTAACCATTAAAAAACCACCACATTTTGCAGTTATTTCATTTTCTTAAAGAATATAAAATGTTAACTTTATTATTTCACCTTTTAAATTTTACATGGTGAAATTAATGTATTCATGTTTTCTAAAATACATTAAAATATGATATCAATTCAGTTTAAGTGCTAATTTGCTATTCTTTCTTTTATTTTAAAAAAAAAGATCATTTTTACTTCAATATAAAGTGTTTTGAAATGCAACTTTAGAGGCGCAAGAAATGAAAAGGAAAAAGACATAAACCATAAACGCATCAACATAATTTAAAAGTTATTGTGTCAGGTCAAGACAATATCGCGCCAAATTACTCCTGTAATTTCTTTATTTTAAGTCTCGTTATTAACTGTGGTCCCTTGGACCGGGACCCTAAAATTCGAATTGGACCATCATAAAAAAGTAAAAAGTCGTTCGCCGAATCAGCTATCAATGTAAAAGGATGGTACACTGTTTTTGTTTTTAGATTTTTAGTTTCTGGCTTTAGTCTGAGTTGTTGTCAAAAACTAACACATTTCATCATAATTATGGGCATTATTCATATTCTTTGTGTTTTTTTAATTTAAATTCACTTAATAAGCTATTTTAAGAAAAAAGTCCAATGGAGAAAAACAACTAAACGGAATAGTAAAAATGAGGAAGAACTATTAACATTTTTTAGAGCAGTGGTCTCCAACTTCCGGCCGTAGACCAGTTATGGAACATTAAATTATTTATATTTTATTTACTGTGGTGCATTTCTCTCGGGTTAGTGCAACTTTCCATGGACAATAGGTTAACTGTGTGCTGAGAGGCGTCTCCTAAGGCTGCACATAATGCAATTGTATTTTACTTTGAAGGCATATTTAAATACAATTAAATTGAAATTATTAAATCAAAACAATTTAAAATATAAACAATCAACATTAATCCACCCTCCTCCTTTTCGACAGGCTGCCATAAAATTATCAATTGCTGACCTGTCAGAATTGGAAAAAAGGTTGAAGAGCACTGTTTTAGAGGACCAATGACAAAATTTTCTTAATTTCTAATCCTCTGTTTAGTTTAAATTCGTTGGTTCGGAAATGTTTTACTTTGTTCACAAACAATGGGGAAGTAAAGAAAAACGCAAAACTACATGCACAAAAATCGAAAACAAAAAAGAAATGGAAGAAAGAGAACAAATAGATTGTAAAAATCTTTAATTGCTCCCGTCTTTCTGACTTGTCTATTGATCTGTCTTGTTGTCTTGGGGACCAATCGATGGCATAATCTAAAACAGGTGTGTCTCTGGAAAATACACGTGAGTTTCTTTCGTCGCGTGATTCGGATGTAGGGAAAGAATTGTCAGTTTTCCGGTTTCCTTTAATTTTCCGGGATTTCCTGGTGGCAGAGAGATGAACCACGCAAATAATTGCTTATAGTCTAACATATAAGGCCATTGCCCTAAGAAAACGAGGGGAAATTTGAGAGTAAATTAAATCCGAAATCAGGCAGAATTTTTTTTTCCAGACCGCAATGCTTATAATGGAAATTAAATAAAGTTATTTTATGAGCTGAAATTGTTCCTGAACTTTTTGAACTATTATGATTGCGTAATTTATTCTATTTATTAAATGCTTTAATTATGTATAAGTTATATTATGTGAAAAATACAATACAAAAATTTGAAAAACTCTTATATAGTTGAGATTTTTCACGTTGTTTTATTAAGGCTCCTTTAAATAGTAGCGAAATTACAGCAGAATTTGCAATTGTAAGCGGGACTTTTTTTAAGGTATCCGACTAGTTTCAACGCTATTTCTTTTTTTTTAAATTTATTTAAAATTTTAATTTTATTTCGGATAAAAATTATAAATTTTAAGTAAAATTACAAATTTTTTTTCAAAAATTGATCTTAAAAACTACAAATTTTTGAAATTACGCTAACAGCTCTACAAAAAGTTGTTTTGCATGAATTTCAAAAAATTTATTTTAGATCAACAATGTGATAGCCCGTGCTTTGAACTAAAATCTTAAACAAATGTTTAAAATTACAATGAAATAAAACGAAATATATTGTTTAATCTTGAAATTTTAAAACTCTAAATAATCTTGCTTAAAGCTCGATAAAAATAACAAATTTACATTAAGACCTTAACTTTTGATTCAAAACCTCTCTAGCATTATACAAAATCTACAGGCGAAATTTTAAAAAATTCTAAAATAAACTTTTTTTTGGAATGTGTGTTAGCATAATGAATTTTTTTCAAAATCGTTCACGCCTTTAAAATTTTTAAATGTAAAAAATTTCTAAAAACATTGAAAAATTGATAATTCAAAAATTAATTCCTAAATGAACTTTATTTGTACTAAAAAATATAATTTATTCAAATGAAAAAGGTTAAATTACTCAAAGCACAGCAAAAAACACTTTAGTTTCGTTTTCTGAGTTTACTTCCGGTTTCAGTCACGTCTGTCAGTTGACGAAAAAACTACTACAATTTCATTTCTAAAAATCGGAGATCAAATATTTAGACGGTTTTGGACAGCTAATGAACTGAAGTTAAAATAAGGATAATAATAAATAATGAATCGAAATTTTCGTCGAAATTGCCGATTTCCATCTAGTAGGATACTTTAATTCTGTACACACATAATCAAAGCTGCCAACCCGTAAACTCTAGCTCTAAATAATTAAGTAAGTAAAGGTTCTTTAACCCTTTAACGCACAGATTGTTTGGAAAAAAAACCGGCCAAAAAAAAAACACACACACACTTTAGAACATTGTCTTTTCTTTTGGTGAACAATTTTGATATACTGCGCTTTTGTTCCATGGAAAAAGGCTATATTCAGATATGCCAACTGCTCCGGACACGCCAAAATAATTTTAAAAAACGGTAAATAACGACAAAGTAAATTTTTCAAATATTTGACTATTTTTGCTTGCTTTTTAAGAGGCATTGCATTACCTAATTATTATAAAGTGGTGAATTATATAAGTTAACGAATTATTTAGAAATAGAGGTGGATAAAAATCAACTAAATTCAAATTATTAAACCAAGAATCACAATTAATAAACTACCACTTTAATATATATATTGTTGTCACAAGTTGGCATCTTTATATATTTTATTCTTGAATAAATAAATGTGATAGCTTACAATCCTATGTAAATAATAAATACCAATAAAACGATTTTTTTTTCTTAGCTTTCACATTGTTATTTTCAATTCTCGATTATATTCGAGTGGAGAAAAATTATAGCAGCATGGAATACAACGCCGCTCGAATTATCTCGAGTGTGCACAGTTTGACCTGTTTAGCGCGCTCGAGAGCACAAGTTAAGGGATTAAATTTTGCCATCACCTAAACACAATACTGCTTACTTTTATCGACATATTATAAAGATCTCTTAATCATCTATATATTATCATTATTAGCGCCGTTGAACAACCGGTCAAATGTTTGAGTTTACGACTACCAAAATTCGACTTTATAGCCTTGTAATTTTGAACCCAATCCTGAAGACAAGGGAAGTCATAGATCAAGTATTTGGGAGAAATTTGCTTTCGTGGACTGCTCGTTTTGAAACCAAATCTACTTCGTTTCAACTCTGTTTTTCAAAGAAATTATCTATTCGTGATTACTACAAAAATAAATTATTCAATATACTATAATAGTACTACAATCGCTCGTCGTGTATATATATATATATATATATATATATTCTATACAATG